>NC_137810.1:72595058-72857558 GCF_963921795.1 Nannobrachium achirus | reverse complement strand
CACTTCAGCATCAAAAGCGTCAAGTGTCACAGAGGACATCCCAGACATGGAGGTGGGACCAGCTACTGCAAGCACTTCACAACAGCAGACCATCAAAAAACTGGATTTCAGTTTATTGATGTCTGATGAAGATGACAATGTCTTGCCATCATCAAAACCTGCATCACCACCAGCAAACCTGGACACAACCATCCAGCCACCACCCAGCTATTCAATAATCTTTGACAATCTGGACTTCACCGTGACCACACACTATCAGTCAATAGATCAAACCAACAAATCCATACACTGGACTCACCACATGGCTGTGGAAGACAGAGTACCTACCCACCACCTCAGCAACGAGAGACCACCACAGTCTGTCGCACTCGAAGAGTATGAAATTCTGAATTCTCTGCCTGACCATGACACTCAATACACCATGCGAAGGGAGTTTGTTGCCCTCGGAGCCAGAATACTCACCCAACATCTGGACGCCCTCAAGCCCTTAAGTGATGTTGTGATCAGTCACATTCCACACGAGTATTCTGAGAACATGACAAAGGCCTCCACCCATGTAAGTGCTGTGAAACAATGTAATTGCCCTTAACTGTCTCTTTGTATGGCTATAGACCTAAACCTGTTTTATATTTTGATTATGATCAATATATTGTGTCTTCATAGCATCCCCTTGGTCTCTTATTTAAAAATGAGAACCAGACTAGTGACCTGACAGACATTCTTCATCATATCCATAGAAAGTAAGTACTTTAAAATATGAATTGTGTGAGTGTTTAAGAGGGAAAGAGAGACCGATGATGTTACTGGATGGTGTGATAACAGCCTTGTATATTTTGTAGCTATGTTCCAGAGGGCAAGGATGGCGTGTCAACGATCCTGGTTGGAGGTGACAGGCTAACTGAGAGTGCCAGTCGCAACATACAGAAAACCTACGCAAATGGACCATCACCTGAAAAAAGACTTGAAGGAATGGTTTTCAAGTTTGAAGACTGGCACGCTATCAGAAACCTTTTTGAAGTAAGACAATTTTAATTGGTCTAATACTAAAATAAAAGTTTGGGCTGTCCCTGAATATCATTTTGCTACACAGAAGTGTGGTGCACAAAAATAAGATGTTGATGCAATTTGAACCACCATGTTTGATTAACATTTAAAAATGCATTAAAGAATATAACCTAAGCATTCTAATGATTTGGAAATAACTAACTAATGGCATAGAATCTTTAAAGTTGTTTCTGCTATGGTGTAAAGTAATATAAAATGTCATTCAGATATATCACAAGATCTTCTTTGATGATGCATCTGCCAAAGACCAAGGTACCTTGGTCTCCAACATGAACAGGCTCAGGTTTGTAAAAGCATTGCACTCAAAATGTAACCAGTCATATTCAAAAATACCATTAATGTAATCTCTGTCTTCACCTGTTTTTTAACTGTATGTTCTGTCTGTTTGTTCTGCAGTGCACACCGGCCCCCATGAATTTTGCATGTGCATGTGTGTTTGCGCGCACGCGTGTGGGTGTGTGTGTGTTGTGTGTTTGCGCGCACGCGTGTGTGTGTGTGTGTGTGAGTGAGTGTGAAAGAGAGATTGTGAGATGTGAGAGATACGCTTGTTGCCTTTCTCCAGTGAACGCCAGGCCAACATGAATTAAGGCTCGGTATGAAAAGTTTCAACTGGTTAGTTTATTCTTTTTCATTGTGTGTGTGTGTGTGTGTGTGTGTGTGTGTGTGTGTGTGTGTGTGTGTGTGTGTGTGTGTGTGTGTGTGTGTGTGTGTGTGTGTGTTGTGGGTCGTCCTTTCTCCAGTGAACGCCAGGCCAACATGAATTAAGGCTCGGTATGAAAAGTTTCAACTGGTTAGTTTATTCTTTTTCATTTTATTACTGTGTGTGTGTGTGTGTGTCTGTAGTCCTTTCTCCAGTGAACGCCAGGCCAACATGAATTAAGGCTCGGTATGAAAAGTTTCAACTGGTTCGTTTATTCTTTTTCATTTTATTACTGTTTGTGTGTGTGTCTGTAAGGGAGAGAGGCACAGTAAAGTGCTAGTCTCGTAGACCATCAACTGCCTGAAAATGCAGTGGTTTGCAAGGCTAGCATAGTGCAATGTTAATCATAACAAACTGTTAATATTTCTTAGGTGCAGTAATGCAAAGAAGGGCCCCCGTACTGCATTTAATGCATACAAACAGTTCATAGAGCTTGACACGACGGCACTTTTCCTGGCGGCAGCAATGACCCGTTTTAAGCTGAAGGATGTTACTGGTATAGTATTTTGTCAGTTCATATTTTAATTCAAAATGTGTATTTACAGGTAATAATTATTTACTAGTCTGGCTTTAGCCAGATTGATAACATGGATTCACTCACACGTTCCTCCACGGTATCTGTCTGGACTTCGACCCATAGGGAGAGAGTATGAGAAACTGTTTCAACCGAACACCGCTGTCACTTTCCCATACTCACTCCCTATGGGCGAAGTCCAGACTGATACCGTGGAGGAACGTGTGAGTAAATCCATGTTATCATTCTGGCTAAAGCCAGGAAAATTATTTCCATAAAGACAGTGTTTTTTCCTTTTACCATTACCGTTAACAGAAGTCCCAGAGGGATTCATTCCGGACCACATAAGGAACTCAGAGGATGCAGAGGAGCAGAGGACCTGGTTGCACGATACAGTAGCTCTAGTTGTGGACAGCTTCAACATGAGTGACCAGTTTGCCGTTCCCACTGAGCTTTTTGCCGAAAAACCACCACCTAAGGTATTTAAACGTTTGCATGATTGTATTTTATTTGTACGCCTTTGTAGATGAGGCTGTGCTGTGTAGACTGAATGTATGTATGCATGCATGTATATCTCGTAAACCGCCCTTCTGAATTCTCATTTATTCTCAAGAGATCTTTTGGAATCCTCCTCGATAACGTAAGTTAGTGCTTTACTAGGCTAATGTATGTATGTAAACTGTCCTGAAAAATATGCTAACCATACTTTTTAAGATATTATTGCAACCTTCCTTACTTTTAAATCACACAACTAAAGGAAAATGCACCGTTTGACAATACCATGTTTGTCCCACCACCTGTCTTAGTAGTCACAGTACACTATAGTCCAATGTCTCTCTTTTAATTCTCACACTGTTGTCTCCACAGAAACAGCTTAGGTGCCGCTTTGAAGGATGCTCAAAGACCTACAAATACAGCAAGGCCCGTGACACACATGAGCGCAAATCCCACGACCTCCAGCTACAACCAGATCTACCCATCTCCTCACCCACCTCCAACAGGGACCACAAAAAAGAGCATTCGGAGGCAAGATTAAGCTTTGGGTTTTTATTGCTAAGCCTCCGAGATGCAGTGAAGGAAGGAGATGGTGAGAGACTACTGAGGCTGTATAGGGTGGCCCTTCCTATTTATAAGGCATATGGGCACACCAACTATGCCTACAGTGTCTTCCTGCAATCAGTCCAAGTGAATGCCACTCTTCCACCCAAGTTGGCCCACAGCCTCAAATGGAACCGGTTCTGGAACACCAGGGGGGGAAAAGGAAATAACCTGAGCCTAGACTTGCATCTGGAACATTTGAATAATTTCCTCAAGTCATTTTTGAAGGGCCTTGGTTCAAACATGAAAGAGCGATCTGCTGACAGAATTAGTAGGTCCATCGGTGTCCTCAAGCCCTTGCTGGATGCCACAGACAAGGAGCTGAGAGTGGCAAGGCAAAGTGGCAAGCATCGCACACCTGACCAGACCAAGGAAATCCTAACACTTGCAGAGGTGGCAATGGAAGGAGAGCTCTTCGCAAGTCATCCCGGCAGAGAATTCAAGGCCTTCCCTGGTTTTGACCAGAACATCTATTCCAAATTAGATTGGGCCAAATTTGTTGAGTGGATGCTTCTTAAACTGATCGAATTTAGAAAGAATCCAGTTTGAAACCAGTTATTTTGTCTCCCATTTCACATGTTGTCCCTGTCTGGCCAAAACCTCTTAACTCTATTTTCGAGGTTTAGATTTTTTGGCATAAATAAGGGCTATTGACCGCACTTTACAGCTGAGTGTTGGGTTAAATAATTTTGAAACAAAATGGAAAATGGCAAAAAGTGCTTGGGACAAAACCTCAACTCCACACTTTCTGCCTAACCAACTAACTGTTTTCATAAATATGTGCTATTGAACACCCTTTATGTCTGTGTGTTGGTTAAAATAATATTGAAACAAAATGGAAAGTGTAAAGAAGTAAAAAAGTGCTTGGGACAAAACCTCCTTACTCCACACTTTATGCCAAACCAGCTCAATCCTTTTTTTTTTCTTCTTCATAAATATGTGCTATTGAACACCTTTGTCTGTGTGTTGTTTCAAATAATATTGAACCAATGCAAATTAGTAAAAAGCCCTTCGGTCAAAACCACCTAACTCCACTGGAGTTCATTTTCAAATTGTTCAAAAATAGCAGATGTAAAAGCTTGCAGTGCAGCACAAAGTGACACACTGTGAGTTTTTATATCTGCTATTTTTGATTGGCCTATGTAAAATGGTGAAAGACCGATGCTTTCCTAGTTTTAATGGCTTAACTGCTTGTACGGGGCCATTTACTGTAGATATGCACAGCTCAGAAAGTGCCATTTGTCCATAATCATTTATTTTATTTGTACACATGTAAATGTTATTTTTAAGATTATAATTACTTGTTTATTTCTCAAATAAAAATTATTTCAACCACAACTTGTAATTCTTTTTCATAAAGCGCTATTGAGTTGATACAGCAACTTCATAGTTGAGTTGAGTATGTGTACTTTAGATTGTAAACTCAATGGCTAGAGCACTAACTTTACAAAAGAATTGTTCACCAGGCTTTGGATCTGATGGCTTCTCAGTTTCTATCAAATGGGGGAACGTGTACATCTAGGGGTAGAAAGAGGTACTTCAGAGAAAATGTAATCATTTCTTACATTATTGAAGCCCAAAAAGTTTGAGAACCATCTGATGGGTGCTCATTAGTTAGGAAAGTAATATTACAGGAGGTCTTGCTTGACGTCAATCACCCCAGATTTATTGCAAACCATGAAATAATATGGGAACTCCATCTTCAAATTCTTACATTAAGATTGAGCCATATAAATAGACAAAGCATATTGATCTGCTGTAGGTCGTGTTCTGTCTATTGCTCAAAGATGCCAATATAAACTTTATTTGAAGATTAATACCTATCTGCACCAAAATCTGTGGTGGTTTGCAGTCTTTTTCATATCAGTTCCCATTATTAGGCATTTAGCCTCTCGGACCCCAAACTTATTTTGTCCAAAATGACACGCTGTTGTACCATAGTAGAGATGGAGACGTTGAACAAAACCATTTTCTACATTCTAATTGTGAAGACTTCTTGAAAATGTAATGCTGCTGTTTAACAATAATTCTGTTTTTGAGAGTGTGAAATAAAACCAACAGGAAATGTAAGGATCCTCTTTTTTTTGCTGGGGACCATCTGAACTCCTAGCACTATTAACATAGTTATTGGCAGTCTCAATTGAAAAAACAAAATTGAGTATCAAACAGTGAGATTTTTATTCATTTGCATTAAGAAATGTACAAAATTGCGACTCAAAGGCAAATGAGCATATTCGATGCTCAGGCAAAATTCAATTGTCATCATCTGAGCTGGAATTTGAATCCTCGTCGGATTCACAGTATGCATCGTTATCTTTCTTATCAAAATAACCACGGTAATACAAATCTGGTTCACAAAAGCTATCCTGGGGAGAGGCAGGCAGCGTATCTTCAATGTCATGAAATACATCATTGATCACTTGCAATATGTGCCTTGCATGTTTGTGGCTTAAGACAGGAAGATGTTTAACAATGTAGTCTAGGTCGAAAATGTGCGCACAATTTTCCAAAACAGCAACAATCAACTGATTGCTAAATCCTGTACAAAGTGCCTGGCTAGTGAAGAGATATGGCTTGTTGGCAACCAAATCATTCTTGTACTTTTCTAACAAGTCCTTGATTAAGGTTCTCTGATTGCGTGTGACCTCCCTCGACTTCAAAGGCACAAACTGCTTTTTCGGCAACTCATAACTGGGAAGAGGTTCGACACAAACACCTGATGCATCACATGAACAAGACTTATGACAATATGTACAGCAGAGATGCCCTGGCTCAATACTTTGGGTATTCTCTTCAAAAGGACTATACAGTGCTTTTCTGAAGCAGCCGTCTTTGCTGGTCTTCATTACCTCTTTTACCCCCTTATCCACATGCATTGACTGTTTTGTGTTGATTACAACTGCGTGTGATTGCAGTCCATTTCTCCCAGCCCTGCCAGCCTGTTGGACTATCGATTCTGTGTCGTTTGGTGGACCAAACATCACCACATGAGAGATGTTGGGAAAGTTGAGGCCCATACCCAGGGCAGATGTGGCAACCACCACTCTGCAATTACCCTGTCCATTCAGTGAACGAATCACATAGTCCTTCAGTTCTGGATATGTGTATGCATGGAAAATGCTAATCAGTTGAGTCTCCGTCTTCTGCTCTGGGTCTCTGTCTAACCAGGCATCATCCTCTAGTTCCGCTTTTAGGTAGCAGTACACATCACCTACTGACTTAAATGCACGGCAGTAGATGATGATCGGCGCCATCGCTGTTGCCTTGGCTCGAACCTCATCCACTATCCAGTCCAGACAGTGTAGTTTTTGTAGTTTTGGTTGAGAGACCAGTCCTAGTCTGATGTTACTTCTGTTAGGGCTCACGGTCAGCCGTTTTGCTTTCTCCATGTGCAGAATTTTGATGACTCTGTTTCTGGACGCCATGTCTGCGGATGCTGTCAGAGCCAACACTGGTGTATCTGAACAAGACAAAAGAATAGAACACATGCCATGTTTATTTTATTGATCATAACTGTTGTCACAAAACAGCTATTTATTGCAGAACAGTACAATGGCAAACTACAACAGTGGTTCTCAACCTGTGGGTCCCCCCAGATGATTAACTTAATGTCCAACACTGTTTTTTCTCTCAACAGACCAAACCAACATAAAGTGTAAGTGTAAAGACTAGAGGGTTTATGCACATTTATAATTGACAATTTATTAAGTACTTTTTAATACCTCTAAAATGAGAAATTAAACATTGGCCAAATGTAATAGAGAGACATTGTGAAAATAGGTTAATTTCACAATAGCTGTGTTATACTAACTGTAATTCCTCTATTCTTAGTGCTTGTCAGGGTGGGGGGGTCCCCAGAGGTTGCGGGCTGAAAAGGTTGAGAGCCTCTAAACTACAAGACAGAAAAAAACAATTAAATAAAATTGCTAACAATAGATTAACCTGGTAAAACCATAACATGACCGTCTGGTTTAACACGCTACTAGATGAGAGACCGAACAAAACAAATAGAACAAACGAACATGACCAAGACAATGTAATTACATTTAAGCCACTACAGGGCCAATCTTACTCACTTTGTTTTGCAATGGATCGGAGTTCTCCAAGCTTTGCAAAGCTCTCTCTGAAGGCAGGCTTTCCGTCTTTACCTTGTCCCCTGAAATTAATATAGAAATAGCAGACAGTGTTTTATTTAGCATGTACACACAATGAAGCTGGTTAATCTTCCACATGTTTTCACAGATAACTGGGCCTAAATTATTTGTAGACTAGAGTGGGTTAGTGGGTTTATATATATATATATATATATATATATATATATATATATATATATATATATATATATATATATATACACACACACACACACACACAAATACAGAGGGAGCTACCAGAGTGACCAGGCTAGTCTACTACAACCAATGACACACAAAACAATTATAACTTGTTACACAGTATAGAAAATGTTTAGATTTACCATCTGTAGGTGCAGTGGACTTCGTCTACGACTATTCCCTTGAGGTTTTCGCGATAGACGGGATCGGCCAACATATTTCGCCACTTTTTATTCAACAACCAGTTCTCTGGACTGCCGAAAACAAGCTGGTAGCGTCCCTGTTCAATGTCCGCATCGCTGTGATCATCATCACCAAGCCGCACAGCCGTGATTCCGAGTTGTTCTGCTTCTTTTATCTGGTCCTTCATGAGTTCGGTGAGTGGCGAAACGACAATGAAAATTGGGTTGATGGCCGGGGATAATTTCTTTGTCACCAAAGGTGCAAGTTGATAGATCAAGCTTTTGCCAAATCCGGTTGGAAGAACAGCAAAAACGTCTTCTCCACTGAGAAACTCCACAAGTGCATTCTCCTGCTCCTGTTTAAGTTCGTTTATTGTGTCTATTTCTGCAATAACGTCAGTAATAGCTTTTTTTATATTAACGTTAATGTTACCGACAGATCCGCTGCTGAGCGCCGCCATCTTGTTATGATCAAGGGAGAGAGTCGGTCGCTGTGTAGAAACGTCATCAAAGCCCTCATTGGCTTTGGTGCGCTGTCAATCACAGAGCCCCCGAGGGCCGACGCTGATTGGGCCGTCAGACTTCTGCGGACTTATAACCAGCCTACATTCCAATCATTCCAGACTCTCTTGCGAGAAACACATGAAATGGTTTCTGGAAGAGGGGCGGGTACGAGGCTAGGGTGGCAGTGTTGTAGAAGGAAAATGTACCCATATTTGTCTTATGGGTTTGTGTTATCAGATCATTGTGCGCGCTCCCTCTGGTGTAGTGGGTGTCGATAACCTTTTGGAGATGTTTGGTCAGATATGCAGGTACTTAGGGGATGGAGGGCAGATTTGCGTTGACTATTTTTTAAAGTCACTCCCATGTTTAGTTGTTTAACTCTGTCTTCAACGCAGAGCCATCTTAGGCTAGCAAAATGTGTGGGAGAAACATGGGTCATGGGCCCCAGGTTGAGAAGTAGCCCAATCAGTTTGTTTTGAGAGGTTTGGAGCTTAGTCTTTAGTGATTCCTTGATGTTGGAGTACCATGAGGTAATGAGGTAAAAGCGTAGTCAAAGTGGGACTGAATGAGGGCCCCAGCAAGAGTCCTGAGGGCACTTTTGTTGACAAAAGTGGAGATTCTGCTCAGGAATCGTGTTCTTGTTCTCTGATAAAATATCACTAGAAATGGGAGTGTTTCTCTTCACCCGCGGCTACAACATACAGTAAGCTACAGTTTAAGAACCTCTAGAGGATTGACATACTGTGTGTGTGGAGGTCCAGGTTCACTGAAGACAGGAGGTATTCCCATAGACGCGTCACTCTTCATAGACACACAGCTGGGTGTTGGAGACTCTGCTCTGTGGTCAACACTTCTGGAATCACAACAATATTCATACAATGATCATGTGAATGAAAGAGTCTGTTTGTTATAGATTCTGTATTGTTACATTGTATTTTACAAGAGAGTAAAACTCCATCTTGAAGTAACAGGAAAAACATTGTGATAAAATATCACTGGAAAGCAGTAAAATGTATTAAAATAGAGCCATACAGTAGATCAACATGAGTGTACATAATATCAGGGTTGTACCCGAACACGCTCAATGAACGATCGTTCATGAACACGTTCATATTTTGGGGCGAATGTGAACTGAACGTTCTTTGTTTCCGTTTGATGAACGTTATTGTCATACGTGTCCATTCTGACGCTGTGAATGGTAATCAACAAACTATACAAAAAAGGAAGAATTGGTCAAATTAGACAGATTGTCAAATAGAAGCAAGGATGTTGAAAATAGCCGATCTACAAGCTCACAACACTCACATCTCAAGGCATTGTCAGCTTGTAGATCTTCTATGTTCACTCTATTTACTGTATATATGGAACCAAGTGAAACTAAATGTAATGCCTCAACTACTACATTGCAAGTCAGGGTATGGGGTCCCCCGATTCAAATATGATTATTTTGGGGTCTCCATTTCAAATACGATTATTTTGGGGTCTCCAGTTCAAATACGATTATGTTGGGTTCTCCAGTTCAAATATGATTATTTTGGGGGTCTCTGATTCAAATATGATTATTTTGGGGTCTCCAGTTCAAATACGATTATTTTGAGTTCTCCACTTCAAATATGATTATTTTGGGGGTCTCCGATTCAAATATGATTATTTTGGGGTTCACGGCCTGAAAAGGTTGAGAACCACTGCTATGAATACAGCTTGAAAGGGGATTATTAGACTGTGTCTTGTTTTTATCCATTATTTGCAAATTATTGTCACATTACTTTGTTGTTTTATAGCGTTGTGTATATTGTATAGTGTTATAGTTTGAAGACTTTATTAGAAGTTTGCATAGAGTGTATTGTATAATAGGAGGATTGACATACTGTGTGTGTGGAGGTCCAGGTTCACTGAAGACAGGAGGTGTTCCCATAGACCAGTCACTCTTCATAGACACACAGCTGGGTGTTGGAGACTCTGCTCTGTGGTGAAGACTTCTGGAATCACAACAATATTCATACAATGATCATTGTGAATGAAAGAGTCTGTTTGTTATAGATTCTGTATTGTTAAAACCTCGACCAGCTGTCTGTCTGTCTGTCTGTCTGTCTGTCTGTCTGTCTGTCTGTCACACATCACACGTCACACTTTTCCCCTGCTCATATCTCCGCAACCGTTGCCCCGATCCATGCCAAATTTTGCACACACACTCCTTGCCTGCCAAACCACAACCAGCATCAATTCTCACATGACCCTCTTATAGCGCCACCATGAGGCCAGTTCTTGCAAAACACATTTATGGACACAGCTCCTACAATCTTTGGCCAAAAATCACGCAAATCGGTACACAGTATGTCTACACTCATGTCATCAACATGGATCTGTCCCATTTAGCGCCACCTTCAGGCCGATTTTTTAAATCACTTTTTTGGACACTACTCCTACAGATTTTGCCCTAAAATCACGCAAATCGGTACACAGTATGTCTACACTCATCTCATCAACATGGATCTTTCCCATATAGCGCCACCATCACATTTTTGGACACTGCTCCTACACATTTTGCCCTAAAATCACGCTGCGACCTGACGGTCGCTTATCTCCCGATTAGGGAGTCTTACTGGTTCGACAAAAATGGAGAACAGTAAAAGTATAGTCAATACAATATACATGTAGTACAGTACAAGTACAGTTAAACACCCTGCCTAAAAGGAACATCTCAAATAAGACCTTTTACGGTCTTTTTTATTTTTGAAAGCCCTCAGTATTTAATTTGTGGACATAATAAATAGCAAGCAAAGAAAACATTCAATAATATCACAGTTATAAAAACACTATATGTACAGGATTGGGGAAACAAGGGGGTGGGGCTAAGGTAAAGGTGGGGGTGCTCTGCTCACTTCTGGCCTGTCTATGGGAGAAGTGACAACTACCTCCTTCTCTGGCCTCCTGAAAGGTGAGTTTTCACCTGTCTATGGGAGAAGTGATAACTACCTCCTTCTCTGGCCTCCTGAAAGGTGAGTTTTCACCTGTCTATGGGAGAAGTGATAACTACCTCCTTCTCTGGCCTCCTGAAAGGTTGAGTTTTCACCTGTCTATGGGAGAAGTGATAACTACCTCCTTCTCTGGCCTCCTGAAAGGTTGAGTTTTCACCTGTCTATGGGAGAAGTGATAACTACCTCCTTCTCTGGCCTTCTGAAAGGTGAGTTTTCACCTGTCTATGGGAGAAGTGATAACTACCTCCTTCTCTGGCCTCCTGAAAGGTGAGTTTTCACCTGTCTATGGGAGAAGTGACAACTACCTCCTTCTCTGGCCTCCTGCAAGGTGAGTTTTCACCTGCCTATGGGATTCTGCCCAGGAATCTTGTTCTTGTTCTCTGATAAAATATCACTAGAAATGGGAGTGTTTCTCTTCACCCGTGGCTCCCACATACAGTAAGCTACAGTTTAAGAAGCTCAGGAGGATTGACATACTGTGTGTGTGGAGGTCCAGGTTCACTGAAGACAGGAGGTATTATCATAGACCAGTCACTCTTCATAGACACACAGCTGGGTGTTGGAGACTCTGCTCTGTGGTCAACACTTCTGGAATCACAACAATATTCATACAATGATCATGTGAATGAAAGAGTCTGTTTGTTATAGATTCTGTATTGTTACATTGCATTTTACAAGAGATTAAAACTCCATGTTGAAGTAATAGGAAAAACATTGTGATTGATTATTTTATTAGACAAAATGGAGAACGGTAAAAGTATAGTCAACACAATATAAATGTAGTACAGTACAAGTACAGTTAAACACCCTGCCTAAAAGGAACATCTCAAACTTTTACAGTCTTTTTTAGGATGAAAGCCCTCAGTATTTAATTCATGGACATAATGAATAGCAAGCAAAGAAAACATTCAATAATATCACAGTTATAAAAACACTATTTGTACAGGATTGTGGAAACAAGGGGGTGGGGCTAAGGTAAAGGTTAGGGTGCTCACTTCTGGCCTGTCTATGGGAGAAGTGACAACTACCTCCTTCTCTGGCCTCCTGAAAGGTGAGTTTTCACCTGTCTATGGGAGAAGTGATAACTACCTCCTTCTCTGGCCTCCTGAAAGGTGAGTTTTCACCTGTCTATGGGAGAAGTGATAACTACCTCCTTCTCTGGCCTCCTGAAAGGTTGAGTTTTCACCTGTCTATGGGAGAAGTGATAACTACCTCCTTCTCTGGCCTCCTGAAAGGTTGAGTTTTCACCTGTCTATGGGAGAAGTGATAACTATCTCCTTCTCTGGCCTTCTGAAAGGTGAGTTTTCACCTGTCTATGGGAGAAGTGATAACTACCTCCTTCTCTGGCCTCCTGAAAGGTGAGTTTTCACCTGTCTATGGGAGAAGTGATAACTACCTCCTTCTCTGGCCTCCTGAAAGGTGAGTTTTCACCTGTCTATGGGAGAAGTGATAACTACCTCCTTCTCTGGCCTCCTGAAAGGTGAGTTTTCACCTGTCTATGGGAGAAGTGACAACTACCTCCTTCTCGGGCCTCCTGAAAGGTGAGTTTTCACCTGTCTATGGGAGAAGTGATAACTACCTCCTTCTCTGGCCTCCTGAAAGGTGAGTTTTCAGGGCAGTTTGAAGGATGCCAGCGAGCTACATGTTTTAAGGGAGGTAGTCAAGGAATTCCACACCTGGGTGGCAGTGTTGTAGAAGGAAAATGTACCCATATTTGTCTTATGGGTTTGTGTTATCAGATCATTGTGCGCGCTCCCTCTGGTGTAGTGGGTGTCGATAACCTTTTGGAGATGTTTGGTCAGATATGCAGGTACTTAGGGGATGGAGGGCAGATTTGCGTTGACTATTTTTTAAAGTCACTCCCATGTTTAGTTGTTTAACTCTGTCTTCAACGCAGAGCCATCTTAGGCTAGCAAAATGTGTGGGAGAAACATGGGTCATGGGCCCCAGGTTGAGAAGTAGCCCAATCAGTTTGTTTTGAGAGGTTTGGAGCTTAGTCTTTAGTGATTCTTTGATGTTGGAGTACCATGAGGTAAAAGCGTAGTCAAAGTGGGACTGAATGAGGGCCCCAGCAAGAGTCCTGAGGGCACTTTTGTTGACAAAAGTGGAGATTCTGCTCAGGAATCGTGTTCTTGTTCTCTGATAAAATATCACTAGAAATGGGAGTGTTTCTCTTCACCCGCGGCTACAACATACAGTAAGCTACAGTTTAAGAACCTCTAGAGGATTGACATACTGTGTGTGTGGAGGTCCAGGTTCACTGAAGACAGGAGGTATTCCCATAGACGCGTCACTCTTCATAGACACACAGCTGGGTGTTGGAGACTCTGCTCTGTGGTCAACACTTCTGGAATCACAACAATATTCATACAATGATCATGTGAATGAAAGATCTTGAAGTAACAGGAAAAACATTGTGATAAAATATCACTGGAAAGCAGTAAAATGTATTAAAATAGAGCCATACAGTAGATCAACATGAGTGTACATAATATCAGGGTTGTACCCGAACACGCTCAATGAACGATCGTTCATGAACACGTTCATATTTTGGGCGAATGTGAACTGAACGTTCTTTGTTTCCGTTTGATGAACGTTATTGTCATACGTGTCCATTCTGACGCTGTGAATGGTAATCAACAAACTATACAAAAAAGGAAGAATTGGTCAAATTAGACAGATTGTCAAATAGAAGCAAGGATGTTGAAAATAGCCGATCTACAAGCTCACAACACCTCACATCTCAAGGCATTGTCAGCTTGTAGATCTTCTATGTTCACTCTATTTATATGGAACCAAGTGAAACTAAATGTAATGCCTCAACTACTACATTGCAAGTCAGGGTATGGGGTCCCCCGATTCAAATATGATTATTTTGGGATCTCCATTTCAAATACGATTATTTTGGGGTCTCCAGTTCAAATACGATTATTTTGGGTTCTCCAGTTCAAATATGATTATTTTGGGGGTCTCTGATTCAAATATGATTATTTTGGGGTCTCCAGTTCAAATACGATTATTTTGAGTTCTCCAGTTCAAATATGATTATTTTGGGGTTCACAGCCTGAAAAGGTTGAGAACCACTGCTATGAATACAGCTTGAAAGGGGATTATTAGACTGTGTCTTGTTTTTATCCATTATTTGCACATTATTGTCACATTACTTTGTTGTTTTATAGCGTTGTGTATATTGTATAGTGTTATAGTTTGAAGACTTTATTAGAAGTTTGCATAGTGTGTATTGTATAATAGGAGGATTGACATACTGTGTGTGTGGATTTTTTAAAACACTTTTTTGGACACTACTCCTACAGATTTTGCCCTAAAATCACGCAAATCGGTACACAGTATGTCTACACTCATCTCATCAACATGGATCTTTCCCATATAGCGCCACCATCACATTTTTGGACACTGCTCCTACACATTTTGCCCTAAAATCACGCTGCGACCTGACGGTCGCTTATCTCCCGATTAGGGAGTCTTACTGGTTCGACAAAAATGGAGAACAGTAAAAGTATAGTCAATACAATATACATGTAGTACAGTACAAGTACAGTTAAACACCCTGCCTAAAAGGAACATCTCAAATAAGACCTTTTACGGTCTTTTTTATTTTTGAAAGCCCTCAGTATTTAATTTGTGGACATAATAAATAGCAAGCAAAGAAAACATTCAATAATATCACAGTTATAAAAACACTATATGTACAGGATTGGGGAAACAAGGGGGTGGGGCTAAGGTAAAGGTGGGGGTGCTCTGCTCACTTCTGGCCTGTCTATGGGAGAAGTGACAACTACCTCCTTCTCTGGCCTCCTGAAAGGTGAGTTTTCACCTGTCTATGGGAGAAGTGATAACTACCTCCTTCTCTGGCCTCCTGAAAGGTGAGTTTTCACCTGTCTATGGGAGAAGTGATAACTACCTCCTTCTCTGGCCTCCTGAAAGGTTGAGTTTTCACCTGTCTATGGGAGAAGTGATAACTACCTCCTTCTCTGGCCTCCTGAAAGGTTGAGTTTTCACCTGTCTATGGGAGAAGTGATAACTACCTCCTTCTCTGGCCTTCTGAAAGGTGAGTTTTCACCTGTCTATGGGAGAAGTGATAACTACCTCCTTCTCTGGCCTCCTGAAAGGTGAGTTTTCACCTGTCTATGGGAGAAGTGACAACTACCTCCTTCTCTGGCCTCCTGCAAGGTGAGTTTTCACCTGCCTATGGGATTCTGCCCAGGAATCTTGTTCTTGTTCTCTGATAAAATATCACTAGAAATGGGAGTGTTTCTCTTCACCCGTGGCTCCCACATACAGTAAGCTACAGTTTAAGAAGCTCAGGAGGATTGACATACTGTGTGTGTGGAGGTCCAGGTTCACTGAAGACAGGAGGTATTCCCATAGACCAGTCACTCTTCATAGACACACAGCTGGGTGTTGGAGACTCTGCTCTGTGGTCAACACTTCTGGAATCACAACAATATTCATACAATGATCATGTGAATGAAAGAGTCTGTTTGTTATAGATTCTGTATTGTTACATTGCATTTTACAAGAGATTAAAACTCCATGTTGAAGTAATAGGAAAAACATTGTGATTGATTATTTTATTAGACAAAATGGAGAACGGTAAAAGTATAGTCAACACAATATAAATGTAGTACAGTACAAGTACAGTTAAACACCCTGCCTAAAAGGAACATCTCAAACTTTTACAGTCTTTTTTAGGATGAAAGCCCTCAGTATTTAATTCATGGACATAATGAATAGCAAGCAAAGAAAACATTCAATAATATCACAGTTATAAAAACACTATTTGTACAGGATTGTGGAAACAAGGGGGTGGGGCTAAGGTAAAGGTTAGGGTGCTCACTTCTGGCCTGTCTATGGGAGAAGTGACAACTACCTCCTTCTCTGGCCTCCTGAAAGGTGAGTTTTCACCTGTCTATGGGAGAAGTGATAACTACCTCCTTCTCTGGCCTCCTGAAAGGTGAGTTTTCACCTGTCTATGGGAGAAGTGATAACTACCTCCTTCTCTGGCCTCCTGAAAGGTTGAGTTTTCACCTGTCTATGGGAGAAGTGATAACTACCTCCTTCTCTGGCCTTCTGAAAGGTGAGTTTTCACCTGTCTATGGGAGAAGTGATAACTACCTCCTTCTCTGGCCTCCTGAAAGGTGAGTTTTCACCTGTCTATGGGAGAAGTGATAACTACCTCCTTCTCTGGCCTCCTGAAAGGTGAGTTTTCACCTGTCTATGGGAGAAGTGATAACTACCTCCTTCTCTGGCCTCCTGAAAGGTGAGTTTTCACCTGTCTATGGGAGAAGTGACAACTACCTCCTTCTCGGGCCTCCTGAAAGGTGAGTTTTCACCTGTCTATGGGAGAAGTGATAACTACGTCCTTCTCTGGCCTCCTGAAAGGTGAGTTTTCAGGTCAGTTTGAAGGATGCCAGCGAGCTACATGTTTTAAGGGAGGTAGTCAAGGAATTCCACACCTGGGTGGCAGTGTTGTAGAAGGAAAATGTACCCATATTTGTCTTATGGGTTTGTGTTATCAGATCATTGTGCGCGCTCCCTCTGGTGTAGTGGGTGTCGATAACCTTTTGGAGATGTTTGGTCAGATATGCAGGTACTTAGGGGATGGAGGGCAGATTTGCGTTGACTATTTTTTAAAGTCACTCCCATGTTTAGTTGTTTAACTCTGTCTTCAACGCAGAGCCATCTTAGGCTAGCAAAATGTGTGGGAGAAACATGGGTCATGGGCCCCAGGTTGAGAAGTAGCCGAATCAGTTTGTTTTGAGAGGTTTGGAGCTTAGTCTTTAGTGATTCTTTGATGTTGGAGTACCATGAGGTAAAAGCGTAGTCAAAGTGGGACTGAATGAGGGCCCCAGCAAGAGTCCTGAGGGCACTTTTGTTGACAAAAGTGGAGATTCTGCTCAGGAATCGTGTTCTTGTTCTCTGATAAAATATCACTAGAAATGGGAGTGTTTCTCTTCACCCGCGGCTACAACATACAGTAAGCTACAGTTTAAGAACCTCTAGAGGATTGACATACTGTGTGTGTGGAGGTCCAGGTTCACTGAAGACAGGAGGTATTCCCATAGACGCGTCACTCTTCATAGACACACAGCTGGGTGTTGGAGACTCTGCTCTGTGGTCAACACTTCTGGAATCACAACAATATTCATACAATGATCATGTGAATGAAAGATCTTGAAGTAACAGGAAAAACATTGTGATAAAATATCACTGGAAAGCAGTAAAATGTATTAAAATAGAGCCATACAGTAGATCAACATGAGTGTACATAATATCAGGGTTGTACCCGAACACGCTCAATGAACGATCGTTCATGAACACGTTCATATTTTGGGCGAATGTGAACTGAACGTTCTTTGTTTCCGTTTGATGAACGTTATTGTCATACGTGTCCATTCTGACGCTGTGAATGGTAATCAACAAACTATACAAAAAAGGAAGAATTGGTCAAATTAGACAGATTGTCAAATAGAAGCAAGGATGTTGAAAATAGCCGATCTACAAGCTCACAACACCTCACATCTCAAGGCATTGTCAGCTTGTAGATCTTCTATGTTCACTCTATTTACTGTATATATGGAACCAAGTGAAACTAAATGTAATGCCTCAACTACTACATTGCAAGTCAGGGTATGGGGTCCCCCGATTCAAATATGATTATTTTGGGGTCTCCATTTCAAATACGATTATTTTGGGGTCTCCAGTTCAAATACGATTATTTTGGGTTCTCCAGTTCAAATATGATTATTTTGGGGGTCTCTGATTCAAATATGATTATTTTGGGGTCTCCAGTTCAAATACGATTATTTTGAGTTCTCCAGTTCAAATATGATTATTTTGGGGTTCACAGCCTGAAAAGGTTGAGAACCACTGCTATGAATACAGCTTGAAAGGGGATTATTAGACTGTGTCTTGTTTTTATCCATTATTTGCACATTATTGTCACATTACTTTGTTGTTTTATAGCGTTGTGTATATTGTATAGTGTTATAGTTTGAAGACTTTATTAGAAGTTTGCATAGTGTGTATTGTATAATAGGAGGATTGACATACTGTGTGTGTGGATTTTTTAAAACACTTTTTTGGACACTACTCCTACAGATTTTGCCCTAAAATCACGCAAATCGGTACACAGTATGTCTACACTCATCTCATCAACATGGATCTTTCCCATATAGCGCCACCATCACATTTTTGGACACTGCTCCTACACATTTTGCCCTAAAATCATGCTGCGACCTGACGACCGCTTATCTCCCGATTAGGGAGTCTTACTGGTTAGACAAAAATGGAGAACAGTAAAAGTATAGTCAATACAATATAAATGTAGTACAGTACAAGTACAGTTAAACACCCTGCCTAAAAGGAACATCTCAAATAAGACCTTTTACGGTCTTTTTTATTTTTGAAAGCCCTCAGTATTTAATTAATGGACATAATAAATAGCAAGCAAAGAAAACATTCAATAATATCACAGTTATAAAAACACTATATGTACAGGATTGGGGAAACAAGGGGGTGGGGCTAAGGTAAAGGTGGGGGTGCTCACTTCTGGCCTGTCTATGGGAGAAGTGACAACTACCTCCTTCTCTGGCCTCCTGAAAGGTGAGTTTTCACCTGTCTATGGGAGAAGTGATACCTCCTTCTCTGGCCTCCTGAAAGGTGAGTTTTCACCTGTCTATGGGAGAAGTGATAACTACCTCCTTCTCTGGCCTCATGAAAGGTAAGTTTTCAGGGCAGTTTTGAAGGATGCCAGCGAGCTACATGTTTTAAGGGAGGTAGTCAAGGAATTCCACACCTGGGTAGCAGTGTTGTAGAAGGAGAATTTACCCATATCTGTCTTATGGATTTGTGTTATCAGGTCATTGTGTGCGCTCCCTCTGGTTGTGGTTGTTAGGGTAACCGCCGTACCGCCGTACCGTGCTATACCGAGGTCTACCGCGGTGTCAGTGTGCTTACCGCGGTAAAAAAGACAAAAAAAGGTCTATTTTTTATTGGAAAACAAGCGAGTTTTAAAACGGGGGAGAAGCGAGGACCGCATGCGCTCCATGCCGCTCTGCTCTGGGCCGTGTACCACATATTTGGAAGCCACATGTCACTCAGACACAGACCTGCACACAGTGCACAGGGCAGGAGAGTACGGAGCACAACTCTATGACGGAGCAGCATAAACTTTCTCTGTAATCCACTCAACACAAGGATGTTAATACATACCTTGTGTTGTGGCATATATTTTTTTATTCATACGGATTACTGGCGGAGCGCGGGCCGCGTGGACTAAAACCGAAAATGAAACTATTTTACTTTTTCCACCGCGTCGCACGTTGTGCCCCATCCGGCGGCGCGTCGGCGATTTTATGACCTTTTCTGTCAAGTCTTGTAACTAAAACCTGTATATAGCAGCACTCAATCACTGCGATTTGAGAGTTGAGACGTGACGTGAGTTTACAGAATCACTGTACACGATCTGACTACCCTTCCTCTTCTGGTTTGTTCACACAGCTGTTTGTGTCTGAAAAGCCCAAGTAGCTAGCCTACGTTACTATGGTAACCCGACAGTGCAGATCTAAAAGCTCAGAACGCGTCGCGGATGCGATGTGTTGTGAGCTTGTATATCTGCTCCTTTGAAAGCCATACCCGCTGTGCTGTACGGAGAAGTATAACTCGGGCAGTCAGGCGGTGTCGCCTCTCCACTGTGGAGAGGCGACTTTTGGGAAGATGATTGCAATATTTTGGCTTATCGCCGAACCTTAATTAATAGATACGGGGGTGCGGTAATTACCGCAGTACCGGCGGTAAATGGGAAGACGGTAATCGCGGTAACAAAATGTCCATACCGCCCCAGGCCTACACATGAGTTGTCATTTGACCCCACAATAAGAACGCAAACATCATTTACACCTGGCTGTGGAGTTTACAGACACCTGGGCAAAGTGGAAAGCATATTTCTACCCCAAAAAGTGTTTTTTGCTGGTCGAAGTACATTTTTTACTTTTATGGTATAATGATTTTTATGTTAAAGCAAATGTACCCAGGTCTAAACTTATATATCATGCATGTTGGTAATATCCCAATGTATAAAACTATGTGAATCATTTAGCTAAAGATGAGCCTTAAGCATTAAGCTTGCCAGGTTTTGTCAAAATGGTGGCCGTGGGGCAAGATGAACCACATGCCTTGGGGTAAATTGAACTATGTGAATCACCATTCATATTTTGTATTATGTCTTTGCTACTCAATTTATGCTGAATGATCTTTCATTTTGATGAATACACTAATTTAAGAGAAGTTTTTAATATTATATTAATAATTGCAGATATTAACTCATACAGGGCCAGATTTCCAAAATATGAATATGAATGTGCGCTTATAACGCCAGGAAATAGCTATTTTGTATCCCCCCAGACCACCTTAACCAGACCACCTTAACGAATGCACGTTCACCATACCATACCACCAGATGACCACTAGAGACCACCATACACCATACACTGACATGGTCCCATGTTAAGCCTGTTTAAATCCACATAACAGGATGAGACGCTGACTTGGTCCTCATTGACTTAACATGGACGGGCCGCCGGTCACCATTTCAGCTCAATACTGTTCAATTCGTGCTTGATCGTCTCAAACCACCATTGGTATGGGCATCGGGACGTATATAGATGCCACACAGAAAGTTTCAGAATCAAAATCCGACCTAGTGAAGCTACGTGAGGGTCGGATGGTTGCATTGAGGCTAACGCTAGCAGAGGCCTGTTGTCAACAGGAAGCCCTGGTTTAAAGGTGACGTCATAATCGTATCCTTTTTTTTCACGGTTTACGTGTGGACATTAGCTGAGGTAAGCTAACCATTTCGCTCCGTCTATAAACACATATTAAAAGCTTAAACAATGCTTTTATATAAAAGTCGCTCCGAGTCGCTCGGCACCAAACGCCATAGTGAACTAGTCGCTCGTAAAGTCGCCCGGCGCTAACTGAGTTAAAAGGTTCTGAATAACAAACTTAATTTAATTGGTTTTAATGGTTTTTCTTACGGTTTAAATAACCGTAAGAAAGGAAATAAGACTATTTGTAAAAGGGAAATGTGTTATTCAAATATTTCTAATAAGTACATACATTCTTTGTTCAAGTTTAAACTCTTAAAAGTTTAGAATATCACATGGGTCAACTTACCCCTTTACCTGGATCAACTTACCCCTCACCTGGGGCAAGTTGAACCAGATGACCACTTTTTTTTTAATAAGTCATATTTTTATGGTCCTTTGTCATAGACACTTACTTATAATTTCAAATGATAGCAGACATCCTGAAATATGTCTAGATGTTTTGAATTTACTGCCAGCTCACTTTTTCTTGCTTCCAGGGCAACATAAGCACGAAGTGGTTCATCTTACCCCGTTCTCCAGTTAAACACCCTGCCTAAAAGGAACATCTCAAATAAGACCTTTTACGGTCTTTTTTACTTTTGAAAGCCCTCAGTATTTAATTCATGGACATATGAATAGCAAGCAAAGAAAACATTCAATAATATCACAGTTATAAAACACTATATGTACAGGATTGGGGAAACAAGGGGGTGGGGCTAAGGTAAAGGTGGGGGTGCTCACTTCTGGCCTGTCTATGGGAGAAGTGACAACTACCTCCTTCTCTGGCCTCCTGAAATGTGAGTTTTCACCTGTCTATGGGAGAAGTGATAACTACCTCCTTCTCTGGCCTCCTGAAAGGTGAGTTTTCAGGGCAGTTTTGAAGGATGCCAGCGAGCTACATGTTTTAAGGGAGGTAGTCAAGGAATTCCACACCTGGGTGGCAGTGTTGTAGAAGGAGAATTTACCCATATTTGTCTTATGGGTTTGTGTTATCAGATCATTGTGTGCGCTGACTGCGCTCCCTCTGGTGTTGTGGTTGTGGGTGTCGCTAACTTTTTGGAGATGTTTGGTCAGATATGCGGGTACTGAGGGGATGGAGGGCAGATTTGCGTTGACTATTTTTAAAGTCACTCCCATTTTTAGTTGTTTAACTCTGTCTTCAACACAGAGCCATCTTAGGCTAGCAAAATGTGTGGGAGAAACATGGGTCATGGGCCCCAGGTCGGGAAGTAGCCCAATCAGTTTGTTTTGGGAGGTTTGGAGCTTAGTCTTTAGTGATTCTTTGATGTTGGAGTACCATGAGGTGCAAGCGTAGTCAAAGTGGGACTGAATGAGGGCCCCAGCAAGAGTCCTGAGGGCACTTTTGTTGACAAAAGTGGAGATTCTGCCCAGGAATCGTGTTCTTGTTCTCTGATAAAATATCACTAGAAATGGGAGTGATTCTCTTCACCCGCAGCTCCCACATACAGTAAGCTACAGTTTAAGAAGCTCAGGAGGATTGACATACTGTGTGTGTGGAGGTCCAGGTTCACTGAAGTGAGGAGGCATTCCCATAGACGCGTCACTCTTCATAGACACACAGCTGGGTGTTGGAGACTCTGCTCTGTGGTCAACACTTCTGGAATCACAACAATATTCATACAATGATCATGTGAATGAAAGAGTCTGTTTGTTATAGATTCTGTATTGTTACATTGCATTTTACAAGAGAGTAAAACTCCATGTTGAAGTAACAGGAAAAACATTGTGATAAAATATCACTAGAAAGCAGTAAAATGTACTAAAATGGAGCCGTAGATCAACATGGAACACTGAGTGTACATAATATCAGGGTTGTAGCCGAACGCGCTCATTGAACGATCGTTCATGAACACGTTTCAAATACGATTATTTTGGGCGTCTCCAGTTCAAATATGATTATTTTGGGGGTCTCCAGTTCAAATATGATTATTTTGGGGGTCAAGGCCTGAAAAGGTTGAGAACCACTGCTATGAATACAGCATGAAAGGGGAGGATAATGTTATTAGACTCTGTGTCTTGTTTTTATCCATTATCGTGATAATACTTTGTTGTGTTATGGCGTTGTGTATATTGTATAGTCTTATAGTGTGTATTGTATAATAGGAGGATTGACATACTGTGTGTGTGGAGGTCCAGGTTCACTGAAGACAGGAGGTATTCCCATAGACGCGTCACTCTTCATAGACACACAGCTGGGTGTTGGAGACTCTGCTCTGTGGTGAAGACTTCTGGAATCACAACAATATTCATACAATGATCATGTGAATGAAAGAGTCTGTTTGTTATAGATTCAGTATTGTTACATTGCATTTTACAAGAGAGTAAAACTCCATGTTGAAGTAATAGGAAAAACATTATGATGATTATTTTATTAGACAAAAATGGAGAACAGTACAAGTATAGTCAATACAATATAAATGTAGTACAGTACACGTACAGTTAAACACCCTGCCTAAAAGGAACATCTCAAATATGACCTTTTACGGTCTTTTTTAGGATGAAAGCCCTCTGTATTTAATTCATGGACATATGAATAGCAAGCAAAGAAAACATTCAATAATATCACAGTTATAAAACACTATACGTACAGGATTGGGGAAACAACGGGGTGGGGCTAAGGTAAAGGTGGGGGTGCTCACTTCTGGCCTGTCTATGGGAGAAGTGACAACTCCTTCTCTGGCCTCCTGAAAGGTGAGTTTTCACCTGTCTATGGGAGAAGTGACAACTACCTCCTTCTCTGGCCTCCTGAAATGTGAGTTTTCACCTGTCTATGGGAGAAGTGATAACTACCTCCTTCTCTGGCCTCCTGAAAGGTGAGTTTTCAGGGCAGTTTTGAAGGATGCCAGCGAGCTACATGTTTTAAGGGAGGTAGTCAAGGAATTCCACACCTGGGTGGCAGTGTTGTAGAAGGAGAATTTACCCATATTTGTCTTATGGGTTTGTGTTATCAGATCATTGTGTGCGCTGACTGCGCTCCCTCTGGTGTTGTGGTTGTGGGTGTCGCTAACTTTTTGGAGATGTTTGGTCAGATATGCGGGTACTGAGGGGATGGAGGGCAGATTTGCGTTGACTATTTTTAAAGTCACTCCCATTTTTAGTTGTTTAACTCTGTCTTCAACACAGAGCCATCTTAGGCTAGCAAAATGTGTGGGAGAAACATGGGTCATGGGCCCCAGGTCGGGAAGTAGCCCAATCAGTTTGTTTTGGGAGGTTTGGAGCTTAGTCTTTAGTGATTCTTTGATGTTGGAGTACCATGAGGTGCAAGCGTAGTCAAAGTGGGACTGAATGAGGGCCCCAGCAAGAGTCCTGAGGGCACTTTTGTTGACAAAAGTGGAGATTCTGCCCAGGAATCGTGTTCTTGTTCTCTGATAAAATATCACTAGAAATGGGAGTGATTCTCTTCACCCGCAGCTCCCACATACAGTAAGCTACAGTTTAAGAAGCTCAGGAGGATTGACATACTGTGTGTGTGGAGGTCCAGGTTCACTGAAGTGAGGAGGCATTCCCATAGACGCGTCACTCTTCATAGACACACAGCTGGGTGTTGGAGACTCTGCTCTGTGGTCAACACTTCTGGAATCACAACAATATTCATACAATGATCATGTGAATGAAAGAGTCTGTTTGTTATAGATTCTGTATTGTTACATTGCATTTTACAAGAGAGTAAAACTCCATGTTGAAGTAACAGGAAAAACATTGTGATAAAATATCACTAGAAAGCAGTAAAATGTACTAAAATGGAGCCGTAGATCAACATGGAACACTGAGTGTACATAATATCAGGGTTGTAGCCGAACGCGCTCATTGAACGATCGTTCATGAACACGTTTCAAATACGATTATTTTGGGCGTCTCCAGTTCAAATATGATTATTTTGGGGGTCTCCAGTTCAAATATGATTATTTTGGGGGTCAAGGCCTGAAAAGGTTGAGAACCACTGCTATGAATACAGCATGAAAGGGGAGGATAATGTTATTAGACTCTGTGTCTTGTTTTTATCCATTATCGTGATAATACTTTGTTGTGTTATGGCGTTGTGTATATTGTATAGTCTTATAGTGTGTATTGTATAATAGGAGGATTGACATACTGTGTGTGTGGAGGTCCAGGTTCACTGAAGTGAGGAGGTATTCCCATAGACGCGTCACTCTTCATAGACACACAGCTGGGTGTTGGAGACTCTGCTCTGTGGTCAACACTTCTGGAATCACAACAATATTCATACAATGATCATGTGAATGAACACATAGACCCCTCTGCCCCCAATTCCCCTGTCCCCATCTCTTGACCACAGTCCTCCACTTCCAACAATATGCTGAGCCAAAGCAGAAATGTAAAAGACCTGCTACAGAGCATGCTTTGGAGGCAATGGGCTTTGCTTTGGACTTTATTAAAAAGCCATAACTAAAATTGCCAAATTATTGTAGTGGAGTAAAAGTAAAATATTTGGATCCGAGATGTAGTGGAGAAGAAGTAGAAGTACTTTAAATTGGAAATACGCATAAAGTACAAGTACAGTACTTAAGTAAATGTACTTTGTTACTTTACACCACTGCCATTGTGTGCATATGGTACAGGAGGATTATCTTACTTTAAGCGTGGAGGTCCAGGTTCATCTTTAGACCCAAAGCTGGCTGTTGGAGACTCTGCTCTGTGGATGAGATGTTTGTCTCTTCCCTCCTCCTCCTCTCTCTCCACACACTCACTCATCTTTGGTCTTTATTTAACCTGTCAAGATTAGCAGAAAATAGGAAATGATTAATGAATGAATGTACAAAACACACACACACACACACACGCACGCACGCACGCACACACGCACTGTGACGTGTTGTGAGTTTTCGGTGCTTGATACCACACTGAACTAAGCACAATCAAGTGAATACTGAAGATGTGGCGTAACAGCATGGATTTCTACACAGATTTCACCATCATAATGCTGAGACTACAGTAGATGAACAACAATATCACCATCATAATGCTGAGACTGAGACTACAGTAGATGAACAACAATATCACCATCATAATGATGAGACTACAGTAGATGAACAACAATATCACCATCATAATGATGAGACTACAGTAGATGAACAACAATATCACCATCATAATGATGAGACTACAGTAGATGAACAACAATATCACCATCATAATGATGAGACTACAGTAGATGAACAACAATATCACCATCATAATGATGAGACTACAGTAGATGAACAAGAATATCACCATCATAATGATGAGACTAGATGAACAACAATATCACCATCATAATGATGAGACTACAGTAGATAAACAACAATATCACCATCATAATGATGAGACTACAGTAGATGAACAACAATATCACCATCATAATGATGAGACTACAGTAGATGCAGATGCATGCAGTAGCTCTTGTCAACCAACAGGTGTCCTACTGCACCACAGAATTGAACAATAGAAGAACAGGGAGACACTCATGTTCCAACAGAACAAGGCAGACCTTTGAATATCATGTTAATAATACTATTGATTAACATACTTTACCCTGGTTAAAATAATGTTTCATTCACTAAAACAAGTCATGGGCTGCTGGCAGCTTTGAGATGTCAGCTAGCTCAACAGTTCCTTTGTATTAAAATATTTAAAATATACAGTACATATTTTTCTTGATTGGATTACAATTATTTTATTCTAAAACTGTTAATTGTAACATTGCTTACTACAATCACAAACACTAAATACTCAAAAGGAAACCAACCACACCACACCACACCCTTAAAACAACTTCTCCCTCACATAGTTTACAGTTTACAGTTTAGGCATTTAGCAGACGCTTTTAATCCAAAGCGATTTACAATAAGCAGGTAATACACATCACTATAATATCGGTATAGTGATGTGTAATAATCGGTAAAGAAAAAAGAATTCTAAAAAACCTAAAAACAAATGCTGACTAGCTTCATGTATGGTCATTGAGTGTTTCAGTAGTGCTATGGGTTTAGGTAGAGTCTGAAAAGAGTCATAGGCATAGGCAGACATAAGCATGCAGCCTCCTCTTATATTCAAGCAGAGCAGTAGACCATAGAAACTGGGATCAAGTCTTTCTGCATGAATTGCACATCTGGTCTGCAACGGAAACGCTCCGTGTTTGCATGTGTGCTCCATTCCACTAGCAGTGTGTTCGTGTGTGTGCGCGCAAATAACAGGATACAGTAGGCGGGCTCCAGACCGGATGACACTCTTAACTCACAATGAAAACCAAAGGTTTCAGCCGAGTGGGAAAGTGCAAAGCTGACGCAGTTTTACCGTCATAAAATTTCATAAATAATTATACCAAATACAAGCGTTACTTATAGGGTTAAATAATCAACATAATTATTTCATAAAGTTCTGCTCTGTCTAAATAAGTATTTTGCTGGTGACATCAATCATAAGATTCATAACCAGATTAACCACAAAGAACAAGTACAGACAGGCAGACTAGACAACAGGGAGTGGTAGCTTTAGTAGAAACCAGAAGCATAAAGTAGCCTATAAACTGTTCCTGTGAGAACCAAGTGGTTCTAGTAGTGAATATTAAAACAACAACACTTACTTTACGTAAAGTTGGTTAAGTTTGGTCCATTCTGTTTTGTTTTGTCATCCGCACAGACTGTCAAGTTCACAGTTGTTGTGGTGTCTCAAAATGGTTCCCGAGCTGCGCACTTTAATTTCCTTTATAATGTGACTTTGACCCGCCTCTACAGCTCTAGGGCTACAGTCAGTTAGATGATATCGTCATACACAGGTGAACACATAATAGTCAGGGAACGAGTTGGGCAAGTCCCACCATGTCTCATTCCAACTCCAAGTTATTATGTTATGAGTAGCCTATGCTATGACTCTAGTCAGTGTTTAAACACACAATAGAAGATCATTGGGATGACTGACGTGAGGACAGGGTTCACCCTGCATGAACACAAGCTGAAATACAATTGGCACAATAGCCTATTCACACAACAGACACGGCCGTTTAAGAGCCATTTCGCCTACCCTCTGTCCATGTTTGCATATTATCCCTTTGTAATTTAAATTGACAGTGGTGTCACCTGTCAAACGGTGACCATTAGTAGGTCTGGTATACACACGGCTATCCTGACCTTATGCACTCCATAGTAATCACACCAATAGCTTTAGGTGAATTTGCCTGACACCAATAAAATAAACAGAAGAAGCTGATGTTTACAGTGGAAAGGGGAGGTGAGTGTGGGCTTAGATAGATGTCGTTCATATCCAGTCTATATTCTAATCTTATTGTATCTTTATCACTGTCTGTTGCTGTTGTTGCTGTTGTTATATGACACCTAGCTATATGACACCCAGGTGTCTGTCTCTCTGTCTCTGTCTCTCTCTCTCTCTCTCTCTCTCTCTCTCTCTCTCTCTCTCTCTCTCTCTCTCTCTCTCTCTCTCTCTCTCTCTCTCTCACACACACACACACAAGAGAGAGAGAGAGAGAGTGAAGACACGTGGTTTACAGTAAAGTAGAGAGAGGGAGGGAGGCAGGGAGATTTGGCACATCAAAGCATTATGAATACCACATAACAATAAACTAATGACAGAGTACAGTATCTTGCAATGGGCCTGGTGTACAAGATACACTACACCTCCAAGATACCCATGTACCCAACTACAGTAACTAAAGGTCAAGGATGTCCATGATCACAACACCAGAGGCTCTAATTCGTTCTCCTGCTATACCACCAACATGTGGAACGCCCTAACGCAGGCCTTAAAGGAGAGTAAATCCCTAGCCTCCTTCAAAATTGTTCTAAAAAGTCACCTTCAGGCGGCTGCTACTCGTGACTTGTAAATAGACATAGATATAAATATACAATAATATACAATATATATAATATATAATGGACCCAATGTGGAAGGAGGGTCCACGAATACCCCCCCCCCCCCCCATAACCCCCCCTCCACGAATACCCCCCCCACACACACACAGATCACAGCCAATCACAGCTGGCTCAGTGCACATGCTCAATGAAAATTCAGGTATAGGGAGGGGGACAGCAGCCACAGCAGGGGTTCACGAATACTTAAGTAGTGGTACAAAACGGCTATATACCGAACTGAATACTCCTGAATATCTGGCTGATTACCTCATGTTTATGCCGGTTTATTTACTGAATATACTGTCATAGAATGTAGTATACCGGTCCGATAATCTATCTTTTCACCCAGTGTAAGCCCCCATCTGTTGTTTTTATTGTCCTGTTTTTTTTAAATTATTTTATTTTCTGCTTTTGTAATTTATGTTATCCTATGCAAAGTACTATGTTCTATCCATCTGTCTTTCAATGTTATGAGATACATAAAGTGGTTCCTGTGTAAATATGCCGAAAAGCTTACTAGGATCTCCTTTTAGTTGACCTTGTACCAGTGATTTGTGCTATCATGAAACTGTACTTTATTTCTATTGCAAACTGCTAATAAACTCTTCAATCAATCAAAACCATAGATAAAATAACAGCATTTGTGATTTGTGATTAGTGAAAGTCAACATTTTGGAATTGACATGACTTTGTGAATCCATTGTTAAAGGTTGTAGGTTGTCCACTGACTGTTCAGATGCTGCTGATGTGCATGGCAGAAATACATGTGCAAAGAGTCGAGGAGGAGTGGCTTCATCTGATTTTTCTTTTTCTTTTTTTTTCCTAATGTAGGGTTTTGTTGGTAATATGTGTTGTTTCTTGTTTACAGGAGGAATGATATAGTACTTGTATGTATGTTTTAAATGCCCTCTCCTAATGTAGGGTTACTGTTTGTTGGTATGTATTGTTTTGTCTTCATGTGGGGACTATGGATGAAATTTAGCATTCTTGCTAATTCCGGTGTATTTACATTGCATTTATGTAGTGTTCATTAATATGCATTGTCCCGTCTAAATAAACAAATAAAGTAAAGTATGAGTATGAGGGTGAACGGTAGGTTCCGTACGGAACCATTGTTTACTTAGAGATGGAAGGATGACCTCCCACTTGGGTAATGACGCCCCCTGGCGATCATTCAGAGAAACTACTTCAGCTCCCGTACTAACGTAGGTAGGAAGGGCCTGTCACTCAAACCGGAGTGACCCGCCTCCAGGCTATATAAGCCCCCGGAGGCGGAAGTAACATCCTCTTAATACCACTCTCTGCCACATTCAGTGAAACAGAGGGGCATTACGTGGGAGGTCATCCTTCCATCTCTAAGTAAACAATGGTTCCGTACGGAACCTACCGTTTACTGTCAAGATTCCAGGATGACCTCCCACTTGGGATTCTTAAACTCCCCTCTAAGCCACAACCTACTCTCATACCCCCACACACCCCTCATACGGGTGAGCACAGCCCAAACGGGCGTGACCCATCACCCAGAAGGTCCCAGGCCCACCGGACCTGGGTGTGAAGGCATGAGAAAATAAGGAGAGACCCTGACAGACCGAAGTCCGCCTCATTCAACTAAATGAAAAGGACAAGTCCGCCTTATAAGTAAGACACACTATATAAGGAAAACACAGGGTCCCCCCCAAAATACCCCAGGTGGCTACATGCCCACCTGTGGGAGGGGAAGATCCGACTCCTCTATGACGTAGAGGAGGCAACTGCACCCAGAACCGAATGCGCTAGCGAAGAGGATTCGATATCCAGGTGATAGTAGGCTGCAAAGGTAGAAGGCGAAGACCAATTCGCCGAAACACAAATCTCCTGAACGGAGACTCCCTTTGCCAGTGCCCACGAAGTAGCCACACCTCTAGTGCTATGGGCTTTAAGTGCCGCCGACACTTCCACACCCGCACTAGAGTAAGCCAGCCTAATAGCATCCACAATCCACCTCGAAAGAGTGGGTCTAGACACCGGCTTTCTGACAAGAACATTGCCCATTTCCACGAAGAGCTGAGAAGAAGCTCTAGAACCAGCAGTCCTGTCACAGTAGGCCTTCAATGCCCTGACAGGACAAAGGCAATTCAGCCGTTCATCCTCCACCGAGACAAACGGAGGAGGATGAAAAGCCAGAAGAACAACAGGCTCCTTAGGAACCACCATGTTCTTAGGAACAAACTTAAGATGAGGCTTGAGCAACACCTTGAGATCATTGTTCATAAACTGCATGCACTCCGCAGACACCGAGAGAGCTTGCAGGTCACCAACTCTTTTAGCCGTGGCCAAAGCCAGCAAAAGAGCCGTCTTGAAACTCAAAAGTTTCAAAGGCATCCCTACAAGCGGCTCAAAGGGAGCCCGACATAGGCCCCCTAGAACCACCTGCAGATCCCAAACTGGGAACAAAGACCTAGTCACCGGCCTCAAACGTTCAACTCCTTGCATGAACTTGATGACCTCCGGGACTTTAGAAGGTGCCTTGCCCGCCACCCCCAGGTGACAGGCATTAATAGCCGCCAAATACCCCCTAAGGGTAGAAAATGCAAGACCACTTCTCAAGCGGTCCTGCATAAATTCCAGAATTTCCTGGGCTGACGCCACATGGGCCACCACCGGTGGAACACGCGACTCACACCAGTCCTCAAAAGCATTCCACCTTCCATCATAAGACGCCCTCGTAGAAGGCGCCTTAGCACTCTGAATGGTAGCAACCACTTCAGAAGAAAAACCAGCCGCCAGCAGGTTTAACCTTTCACGTGCCAAACCCACAGGTCTAGGACCTGCAGGTCTTGGTGGAAGATCTCCCCCCTGGCCTGACTCAGCAGATCCCTGCACTGAGGCAGCTGCCAACCCGGTTCGCAAAGGAGAGGGGCGATCGCCGACCTCCACGTGCCCTTGTAGGGAGCCACCAGGAGCATCTCCAGACCGAACCTCCTGACTCTCTCCAGAGTGGGTCGGATTAAGTCGAAGGGGGGAAACGCGTACAGTAGACCTCTCGGCCACGTGTGCGCTAAGGCGTCCAACCCCAAGGGAGGACTGCCCTTCACCGCGAAGAACAACGGACACTTCGTATTCTCCGCTGACGCAAACAGGTCCGCCACTGGCTGACCGAACTTGCGAAAAATCTGGCTCGCCACCCTGGGGTGGAGAGACCAATCCTCGTAGCGAGAACCTCCCCTGGACAGGAGATCTGCTCCGCTGTTGAGGAGACCTGGGACGTGTAAGGCCCTGATCGACTTGAGGCGCGACAAGCACCAAACCGTCAATTCTCGAGCCAGACGGTCCAGTGGCAACGACGACAGGCCCCCCTGTTTGTTGACATAAAACATGGCCGTCGTATTGTCTGTCCTGACCAGGACGTGACAATGCAAAATCCAAGGCTCGAAATGCTTGAGCGCCAGGAGTATAGCCATCAACTCCAAATAGTTGATGTGACGACCCCTCATCTCCAGAGGCCAAAGCCCCTGCGCTGTGCGCCCCTCGAAAGTGGCTCCCCATCCACTGAGACTGGCGTCTGTCGTGATCGACTTGCGGGAAACCACCTCGCCAATCGAGACTCCGCTGGTGAGGAACCCCTCCACCAGCCACGGAGACAGGGCGATCGCGCAGGAAGGGGAAACCGTAACCTTCTTGTACTTCAAGGAGGGCGGGATCCCGAGGGATAACATCCATCTTTGAAAAGGTCTCATATGAAACCTGCCCAAACGCAACAGATGTACTGCGGAAGCCATCATTCCCGTCAGTACCATGCAACTCCTGTAAGTGACCTCCTGGCCCACTTGGAAAGAGTCGAGACATTCCCGAAACCTGTCCACCCTCTCCTCTGAGAGACGGGCCGACATGTCGGATGAGTCCAGAAGGACCCCAATGAATGTAAGACGACTTGCTGGAGTCAGCATGCTCTTGCCGTGGTTGACTATGAAACCTAAGGCCTTCAGGTGAGCCAAAACCACAATCTGGACGTGCTGATAAGCATCCTTCAGATCCACTGAACAGTGGAAATCCCCTTGCCTGACCGACCGTAACATGGTGGGTACAGTTAGCATCCTGAAAACGTATTTCTTCAGGTACACGTTTAGTGCCTTTAGGTCCAGGATGGGGCGTAGCCCCCCCCCCTTTTTGGGCACCAGGAAATAACGGCTCCAAAATCCCATGCGGGATTGGGTCCTGTCCAGCTCCACTATAGCACCCTTGCTTAGCAAGGAGCTGATCTCTTCTCTCAAAAGATTTGCTTTTAAACCACGCGCCCTGGTATGAATAACCCTGCTCGAAAGCGGGGGTATGTCTGCGAACTGTAACCTGTAACCCCTGGTTATCGTTCGAAATACCCAATGGCTCGGGTTGCATAACTTCCACTGGCGCGCGCAGCGTGCTAGCGTGTTTTGAGCGAGAGAAACCCCACCACTGTGCTTCCGTGACGGCGGAGCTTTTTGGCGGCCGGACCGGAAGTGGGGAACCTGCGTATCCGTATCCGGAACACCCGGATGCGGAGCGCAGGGGTTCAATAGGCCGCAAGGCGGGAACACCTTCTGATTGTACCGCTTGACTAGCGGAGCTTTTTTGCGGCCGGACCGGAAGCGGGGAGCTAGCGAATCCGTATCCGGTGAAACCGGAAGCGTTCGGTTTTCGCTCGATAGAGCAACAGGAAGAGCAAAGCGATTCGACTGATAAACAGACTCGCCCACAACTAAAGCATTCTCCCCTGACAGGAGAGGAACTTTTACGTTTAATACCTGCTCTAAGGCCTTTATGCTTGTCCCTTGACCCGGGCTCATAGTAGGCCGACAGAATTTCTGACTCAAAGTTAAATTCATAGCATCGCTCACGCGAGGGAAAATCCACTCGCGCGCATGAGGAACCACATAATTGTTTGACGTTAACATTACTGGTTGCTGATAAAACCTGTGACTGATTAAAGAGTCCTGACGGGACTTCATCATTCTTACAGGAGGCATGCATAAAGGAGTCATATTGTCGACGCGAGGGATATCCCACTCGCGCGCTTGAGGAACCACATAATTGTTTGACAATAACATTACTGGTTGCTGATAAAACCTGTGATTGATTATCGAGTCCTGACAGGACTTCATCATTACTACAGGAGGCATGCATGATGGGGTCGTCTGTGCTAGTGCGAGAGAGTTGGACAGAGACAGACTTTGCTCTTTCAACATATTTATTGCTGACACAGGAGGCATCAAATTCAACATTTTCATTTCCCCGACACGGGGTACAGAAAAACGCCCTCGTTTGGGGGGAGGGGGACCGAGAGACACCTCGGACCCCCGCCCCAGCACAATCCCCCTCTTCCGAGTGTCATTTGCGCTGTCCCCTACCGCGGCCACCGCGGTAGGAAGACGGCTGCCTGCCATCCTTGGACGGGCGGCGCGGCTGAGCGCGCTCGGGAACCACAACCTTGCTGCGGGGCCTGTCAGGCGCCCTGGCTGCAGAGGCTCCCCTGGAGGAAGACGAGTGCTTCTTAAAAGAAGCAGAGCGGCCCCTTTCCTTGACGCGGGAGGAGCGGGACGCCCTCCTAGCTTGCTGCGGTTCTTCCTGTGGCACTGTGGTGGACTCGACAATGTCCTTAGCAGCCTTAAAGAACGTGACTCTGCCCTGCAGCAGCTCCAAACCGCCGCCCATGAGGGTGGTGGGACTGTTCTCCATGTTGATGAGGGATTTATACATCTCCCCGCGAGGACCCAGAGGCTTCTCGCCCACGTCCCTCTTAGGCTCGAGGTCGACATAGTCGAGCCAGCGGGCTCTCTCAGCTTGGAGGTTATAATCCATGGACCTGCCCATCCACTTGACCGCATGCCAATTGACCTTCAGCATGATGTCGAATAGGGTGTTTAGCTCCGCAGTGTGCTCCCCCGTGGGCAGACCTTTGACCAGGTCCTTGGTGGAAGCTAGCAAGAGCTGGATAAGGTTAAGGTCCTTAGCAGCCAGAGCAGCGGACCGGTAGGCGTTACGAGCCCTGTCCGACTGCATCTTGTCCTCCAGGACAGTGAACCCCGGCGGGTTGGTGCCGACGGGGCCGACAAACGGCCCGTTTTTAGCCGTGCCCACATCCTTGTACTGGGGTCTGACGGAACCCAGAAAGGATTGTGCCAACAGGTGGTCCAGGTTAGGGCAGGTGGACATGCCTGCCTCCGCACCGCCAACCACATCCAACACAGAAAAAGGCAGCTTCCTGGGGTCTTTGTGTGTCTTCCAAGAGGAATGGAGGGCCTTGGTGAATCCCTTCACCAGTGGCAGCCTGGAGAGGACATACGGGGCGGGAACCGAAGGCTCCTGCCCGGGCATTTCGTCATCATCCTCGGCCTCCTCAGAGGGGAGAGGAGGTGGCAACTCCTCTCCAACTCTGGCAAGAGCCCTCATGTAGACCGTGAGATGATCCAGCATTTCTGCTGCAGAATCGACGTCCTCTGCTCCCGCTTCACCCGCTTGACTGGCGGGTGGAGGGGCAGTGGCGCCTGAGGAGGACTGGGAGCTCCCTGCGGCGTCCAGTTGACGTGCTGGGGCCGCAGGGGTATTACCTTTCACTGTGACCGTGAGTCGAGAACCATCGTCCTCGACGGAGTCCTCCTCCTCCTCGGCCGTGTATCCAGAGTATTCAGAACCAGAACCCTCGCTCTGACAGGAGCTCAGGTCCGACTCACGCCTGAAAGTCTGGACTGTTTTGGTGATGCTCACGTTGAGGGGAACGTCCCCGACGGTCACATCCGAGCGTTTCTTTTTGGGCACCGCGCCCGAAGGGGAAAAGGCTACCGGAGGGATGTTAGCCTTCTTGGTCGCCTTCTTAGCGGCGACTTCACCAGACCCGCCAGCTCCAGTGACAGTGGAGCTAGCTGCGGTCGGTTGCGCGGCAGGCGGTGTCTCATGTAGCACGGCGCCATCTTGACTTGGAATGGCGCGCTGTTTGCCAAACGGATCTCCGGAAGGCAGCGCCGCACCTTGACCAACGGTGCGGGCCGCCTGGGGAAGGAAAGACTGGGCTGTGGGGTTGAGAGCAGTGGACCCACCTGGTGGAGCGCAGGCCCCGAGGCCTGCCCTGGCTAGGTAGAAGCGGTGTACCAGTACATCGTGGTCGTAGGCCACGCAGAAGTCACAGAAGGGTCCTGCTCTCCCCTGAGGACTCAGTGCCGAAAAGGCGTGTGCAACGCCCATGCAGCCGACACAGAGAGGGTGAAGATCCTGTCCGTCGATGAGTCCTGGACAGCCTGGACATTGCCTCGGCAGGAAGGCCAGAGGATCCATGGCGAAGCAATGTAGCTAGAGTTAACAAGGAGCAGACGAGCTAACAAGCTAACGGCTAATGCTATGCCACGCTTGCTTCGGCGGAGGCCTGAACAAGCAGTAATAATCCTTTGTTATAGAAGGAAATAACCGTCGTTTTAGGACGGGACAAGAATAAGTATTCTTAAGTACGGGTTAATTCAACACTCGCCGGTGGGCGACTCCAATGCCACCGCTTTAGGCTAATGCGCGAAGAATAATAATACAAAGGCTGAGTTTCAACTTATCTGAATGTGATATCGCAGAGAGTGAAAAGAGGATGTTACTTCCGCCTCCGGGGGCTTATATAGCCTGGAGGCGGGTCACTCCGGTTTGAGTGACAGGCCCTTCCTACCTACGTTAGTACGGGAGCTGAAGTAGTTTCTCTGAATGATCGCCAGGGGGCGTCATTACCCAAGTGGGAGGTCATCCTGGAATCTTGACAGTAAACCTGCATTCACACCACAGAAACACACTCAGTCTAAGCTCATAGGAACTCATTCTGTGCTCCTCCAGTCCACCACACAGTCTAAGCTCATAGGAACTCATTCTGTGCTCCTCCAGACAGTCTAAGCTCATAGGAACTCATTCTGTGCTCCTCCAGTCCACCACGCAGGGGCGTCACAAGGGGTACTGAGTTACCAGGGCCCAAGGTGGTGGAGGGGCACAGAATGAGTTCTGTGCCCCTCCACTCGCGCTGCGAGCTTGTAGATCTGCTATTTTTGAAAAGTCGTGGAAAATGTGTGCAAATCTTTGAATATATGTATTTTGTAACTCATATTTTGCTTCTGGGGGGGGGGTCCCTGGATCTCAATATTTGGAGATGGGGGTCCGTGGCCAAATATATACCATTTTGGGGGTCCTTCACATGAAAAGGTTTTAGCTGATTTTCATGATTTTTCAAAAATAGCAGATCTACAAGCTCGCAGCGCGCTGTGAGCTTGTATATCTGCCATTTTTCAATAGTTAAAGCACAGGGGCCCCACAGTGAATCCTTGTACCCAGGGCCCAGAATGTGGTGCGACACCCCTGCACGACGGCTGTTGTTGATTGACAGTCACTCTGTGGGATCACTTCCCTGTCATTCCTCACAGCTAGGGTTGCCAACTCCCAGAGTTTCAAATACGGGACACTTTATAAGGAAACATGCGCCGCCGAAGGCGGCGCCGAAAAATCGCATATTTTCTGTTATAAAGTTGGCTAAAACGGGCATTTTCCTATATTAAATCATATTTTTCCTTTCACAATATTAATTCGGGTGTCTTTGGGCCGAAAAATCGCATATTTTCGGTTATAAAGTTGGCTAAAACGGGCATTTTCCTATATTAAATCATATGTTTCCTTTCACAATATTAATTCGGGTGTCTCTCAATTTTCCAAAACATATCGCCTAGGTCTACCTGGTCCTTATGTGCCCACTCTCTGGTACCCAACACTAGTTTAATCATATTGGCATACAGCAATAACCATTAGGTTTTAAAAACAAAATCAACGCATGCTTATGTTATTTCACATACCAGCCTGTCTGGGGTCGCTTTAGTTGGCAGACAAGATTACTGTAGTGTTCCCAGGAATACCAATATCCATGGCTTATTTTCTGTTGCTTGCCTGCTTTTTCACCTTTTTGTTTAGCCTATCACCTATCATAGATTCATGTCTAATATGTTTGTACACAATCTTCTGTCACACGTTTTTTTAAGACATTAAACAATGTTCTGAGCCGAGCACTGTCGTATGGTCGCTCGCACGCACTCGTTTCGTCTCTCGCAGGCAACTTGTGGAGTGAACCTACAGCCCATGCTTGGGAAGGGAGTGTGTAGGGGGCGGAGACTGTGTCTTAGCAACACTCAGAGCCGTATGTTAATAAGCCAATCAGCTGCTTACAAACAGCGCAGCGCCTCTCACAGCAATGGGATGCAGCACTTATCGTCTCAGAGGAGAGCAGAGTGGAAGTGGAAGCTCTCTGACAGGCAGAATCGCTGTCATTTCTCAATTAAATCATCCCGTCATTCATATTTATCCCCCAACCTTAAAATACGGGACAAAGAGCGTCCCGTTTCAGTTCACTACGGGACACGTCTTTTAGTTTCCAAAAAAGGGACGATCCCGTATTTTACGGGACGGTTGGTAACCCTACTCACAGCCACACCTACACCTAGCCTCGTAGATGGGAGGAGTCAGTTTACTAGGCTAACCTACACCTGCTACACACAGAGCAGTGCTGCTTTCATGTCATAGGGTCTGCTTGCTGGTGCCTGCTATATTTGCTTCAACGTACAATGGCCTCGTGCAGGGACAAAAAAGCTAACCTACAAGTCCACACCACGTTATATCAGCGGTGCGTTGTGGGCTTGCAGATCGACTGGGGCGGAGCTAACTCAACTAAATGTTGTGGTCATAGACAGACGAGTGAAGAGAGCAGGCAGTGAGTCTGGAGTGAAACCAGTGAGTGACAGAGAGCAGCAGAGAACAGAGAAGCTGCTTACAGCTCCTTTACATTACAGATGGACAAATATTACATTACATTTTCACTGTTGTCATAATTATTACAGTTTCTTAAATGTTTCTTTCAAGAGAAGCTCATGGAGGGAAACTTTAAGGAAGAGAGGAGAGCAGTCTTTTCCTGCCTCTCCTCTGTCTGCAGCTGAAACAACGGTGTCGGGTGTCACTAACATACACAGAGGGAACACCAATCGTTTTGCCCGCCCGGCCGTTCGCCCAGGGCGTCTATCCGGCGTAATGTTAAAACGTGACATTAAAACCTACGTTTTTTTTATAAATGTATTGGAGTAAAAGTACAATATTTGGATCCGAGATTTAGTGGAGTCGAAGTGAAAGTATTGCAAATTGGAAATACTCAAGTAAAGTAACAGACAAATACCTCAAAATTGTACTTTTGTACAGTTAAGTTCTATTTTTTGTGAACGCTTTTTAGACATATTTAATTGTTTAGGTTTACATTCTCCGAATAATGGAGTGTTGGTCTGAATTGGTCAGAAAAAAGCTAAGGTATGGCAACATGACTAGTGTCTTGCACGCAAGACACCAGTCATATTAGCAACAGGCCATACCTTAGCAACAGGCATGATACATTACATTTTTTCCCCCCTATCTTGGGCTGGATATTGCAGCATGGAGCGGTTGTTCAAGTGCAGCTAAACATGGCATGTTAGTTAACGTGGCACAATTAACAATAATGCATTGCACCTGTGCAGCTGACCTGCAGAACCTGGGAATATACCATCTAGTCAAGATGGGGAGAATACAAGTGTGGAGAATATAATTATAAAACCTTGTTAAAGTTTGCATTTGTAGTTATTATACTGTAATTGATAGACAAAGAAACATTCATGGATTTATATTTTAAAGTAGCTTTTATTCCCCCCCCCCCCCCCCCCCTTGACCCAGGGTATTGCAGCTGCATACCCCTGCCATACCCAAATGACGCCCCTGAATTAATCACTAGAGTCTAGTGATTACACACTAGACCACTGGTCACTGGTCTAGTGATACCCCTGAACACAGCATTTTGCTATGAAATATTGACATCAAAAATCCAGTTCCAATGTCACTATGTTCAAAATACAACAGCAAATGGCTTCCTATTCAATGACAGTGGTAGGAGTCAATGCTTCCTATTCAATGACAGTGGTAGGAGTCAAGGCATTGATATCATTTGCTTTAATAATTTACAAATAAGAAGGTTCACACAAAGTCTGTCAGTAAAATACATATTGTCATTTTCTAGTTTTTCTCACGTACCCCCTGCAGTACCCCTGCGTACCCCTAGGTATACACGTACCCCCATTTGAGAAACTGCACTAGACTACAGGAGTGTATAAAACAGAACAGACGATACCGTTGTTTTGGGTTGAGATTGGCACATTTCCTGGGTCAATCTGCCCAGATCATGCATGTCACACGTGTCTTCTTCTTTTTTATTTATTTTTTACTCTCAAAAAAGCATCTGCAATGAAGTGCATTTGAAATTACATTGCAGTGAACATCATGGGGTGATCACTGCTTGCTTCCTTTGAATTGTTTTATTTTCATTTTTGTTTATTTTATCTTTATTTTGTGTGTGTGTGTGTGTGTGTGTGTGTGTGTGTGTGTGTGTGTGTGTGTGTGTCCAAGGCACATTACAGAGATTGTGCATTACATTCACCCATTCACATAAACATTCATTACATTCACACACACACACACACACACACACACACACACGCGCGCGCGCGCACACGCACACGCACACGCACACGCACACAAACCCCTTCTAAACGTCCTCAAGTGCTCTTGGCATGGTGCCAGACTGCACACATCTCTCTCTGTGAGTCAAACCAGTCCAACAGCAACAGACCAGAGACAAACACACAGAGACAAACACACAGAAAGACAGGACCAAACACACAGAGACAAACACACAGAAAGACATGACCAAACACACAGAGACAAACACACAGAAAGACAGGACCAAACACACAGAGACAAACACACAGAAAGACAGGACCAAACACACAGAGACAAACACACAGAAACACAGGACCAAACACAACACAGCTTTTCCTCCTCTCTAAGGCCTCCCATGCATGACATGGATTCTAGTATAAAAACATTTTACTGCAAAAGTGGTGAAATTGATATAAAGTTATAAGCTAAACCCAAACTACAAATAAGCCTTGGAGGGTGATCACTGATCACTGATCACTGATCACTGGCAGAAGAGGCAGAAAATCCTAGTCCACTCACATCTACAGTTTATACAAATGACATCCTGTAAGATGGGGATGTCCTTTAACCCTTGGTTCTCTAACCTTTTCATGCCAAGACCCCCAAATATATGTTTGGCCGAGGACCCCCATCTGAAAATGATTTTGAACAGGGACCCCCAGAAGAGAGCATTTGTGTTAAACAATTTTCACAATTACTCTAAATATTCTAAACATTTTCGATATTTTTTTTCTTCAAATATATAATATATACTTGTAAGACCCCTGAGGGTGGACGATTCTAGTTGTTATCATTCTGGGGGGAGTTTGTTCATGTTTTTGTGAGGGTATCAACCCTAGGAGACACGGGGAGAACATGCAAACTCCACACAGAAAGGCCCTATCGCCAACCCCACCTAGGGTGTGAGCGATAGGACCTAAACATGGAGATGTGGAGAACACTATATATGGAGATAGTCCAGTCCATCATGTCATATGGGACTACCGTCATAGACAGTAGCCATTGTTAGGCCAGAGTCAATGGCTGTCTGTCTGTACAGGAAGTGATGTCACATGACATACTTTTTATGCCCATATATGAGTCATTCTGTACCACATCTCCATGTTTAGGCCAAACAGGTTCGCTCCATTTCTCCATGTATAGGTCCAAATGCCCAACGTCGAGCTTGACAAGGAGGATACCGCACATTGTACCTCATCCACCCTTTCTTCTCTCTCCTTTTGGCATCTTTATCCTCCTCCTCCTTTTTTTCTTTTTTATTCTTCTCTTTTTTCACAGCCGTCCCCATATTTACTTTAGAAAATATATATTAAATTCTAAGAACGTTTCAAGTACCAGTTTGATACAAGAGCGAATAAGCGCTACACTTCTGGAATCCTGTGCGTCGACTTAAAGTCGGATCCAGGCCTAATAACTTTATCTAGCCGCCCCGTTGCCACCTCCTTGTTACATTTTCTTTTCTGAGACACATTGTATCTCATCCACCCTTTCTTCTCTTTGTGTATCCTTCTCTTTTGGCTACTGTCTATGACAGTAGTCCCATATGACATGATGGACTGGACTATCTCCTTATATAGTGTTATCCACATTTCGTGACATTTCCTGACATCACACTGACATCACTCCCATACAGAAGGAAGGTTACGGAAGGAAGGAAGGAAGGAAGGAAGGAAGGAAGGAAGGAAGGAAGGTCACTCAAGCGATACGTTTTTTCAGAGTATATGCGACCTTCGGTCGCAATCACCAATGGATAAAGTGGTTCAATTGATTGTAATGCTATGTTAACTACTTTTCCTGGGGACCCCCCCAAGGACCCCTGGGGCCCCCCAGACCTCACTTTGAGAACCAATGGCTTAGAACATCATTGTATGCCATATACAGAGCCACAATAATTGTAACCTATTGTATAATTCACTAATAGCAGATGTACAAGCTCACAGCACATCACACGCTTGTACATGTGCTATTTTCTAAGTAATTTCAAGAACAAAAAACATGCACAAACAGGGAAACTAAATATAATGGGTTTCTTTTTGCTACATGATGCTGCACTGAGATGCCACCCTGTGGTCACATTGGGTAACTGCACTTCAGTGATCACAACATTAATCAGTCAATGATGAAAGTCATGCAAACACCAACACCAGTGGTGAAAGTGAGCCGGAACGGCCGGAACCCCCGTTCCGTTAAAACATTTGGGGCCGGAACGGAGTTCCGTTAAGACGAGGAGAAGCCAGCTGTCAAAATCCCATGTTAAACCTGCCACAAACACACGTCCAGGAAGAAAACAATAGCCTATACCAAAGTCAGATTAACATACAGTAGGCAACACAAGTGTTACTAGTTATATTTTCTGATAAAGGGCTTCTAAATTATTCCCGTGGGTTTGTGTAGGTCAGTGTGATCCAGTCTGTTTGCGTTACAGTGTTTGTTTGACACGGAGCGCACGGAGCTAATAGAGGTGGGACGTTCGCGAACGAATCAAGTCTTTTGAACGGCTCTTTGAAATGAACGATATGATTCGGTTCACAGTAGGGAGCCGTTCCTTTCTAATGAACAGTGGCCGTCTTTTGAACGGCTCTTTGAAAGGAACGGATCCCAGAGATCCGGCTCACTTCAAAGAGCCATACATCCCATCTCTAGGAGGACTCGGGTTGTGTCTGTCTGTGCCTGCATGGATGCGGCCTTAAGCTAGATGCAGAATAGACCAAAATGATTCTATTCTTCATGTGTAGTGGAGTAGAATTAAAAGTATTGGAAATACTCCAGTAAAGTAGGCTAGGCTATACTTAAAACCTGTACTTAAATACACTACTTTAGTAAATGTACTTAGTTACTTTAGATAACTGGTTATAATAATATTAATAATAATATGGGTAATAATATAATAAATATAATAATAATATATATATGCTTACCCTTCTGTATGGAACAATGAACAATATGAAGAGGCTTATTATAGATATTTCATTTAGGATTTCAATCATGTTTCATGTTACAGTAAGTGTGTTGCCTAATTCAGGTGTAGGACCTGTAGTGTTTTACTGTTCCAAAATGCATTTTTCTATGCATTTCAGGGGTTTTGGGGGGTTAGAGCCTCCCAATTTTTTTCGGCCGCGCAGCTTCGCCGCGCGGCCAATTTATGACAGTTCCGGCAAGAATTTCAAACCACTTTCACCCCTGACCAACACACTGACTGAACTGAGACGGTTGGTTCTGGAGAATGAATAAATGGAAACACATGGACCTGTAAGGGTCCATTTAGAACCCACTGGAGGAACCCTGGGGGTCCCTGGTGTTGTAAGCTTGTAGATCGGCTATTTTTGGCAAAGAGGTTTGAAGAGGGAAAATAAGAGCAATCTAAAGTATTTGACGGTTCAAGTGGTTAAAAGTCTGAAAATACACATTACTCCAACTAAAGGGTCTCTTGCCTGAAAACGCTCAAAACCCCTGCTGTACATGTATACTGTATCCTGTCACTAATAGGAATGGGACGATCACCGTTATAATTAGAAACGCTTACAATAATCGCATGGCAGAGATTTTAATTCATGGTGAAGTTGTCCTCCGTCATACTAGGTTCAAGACAACCATAGGTTTTACTACATTAACCTTAAAACTGATGATCAGTTGCATGATTACAGTGCTGGTAATTACACTTCCACCTGGGTACTATAGGCACTCGTCAGGCTGGTCTAAGGCTTAGGCCAGACGGAGCTGGATATTTCATATATCCCGGTTTTTCAGATATCCACATAAAAAAAAAAAATATCTAGGTCCACACGACAAAGATATCTAGGTCTAAAATAATCTGAGTCCCCAGACCTCCACTAGGGGGACAAGCACACACACAGTAAAGTCTTCAGAGATATCCGGGTTCCGTGTCTACACGGATCCAGTGAATCGGATATTTTTCAATGTCTCCACTTATTTATCCGGTTTAAAAAATATCCAGCTTTGCGGCCAAAATATCCAGCTCTGTGTGGCTGCAAGCCCCAACCGCATAAAAAAATGTCTAGCAAATGTCTAGCTTCAGAAATATCCAGCTCTGTGTAGCCGGCACCTTAGACTTTATGCTCTTTCTCAAGGATTTGCATGTGGATTAAACCAGGAACAGTAATACATTTATTTATAAGGCGCCTTTCAGGGCACTCAAGGTCGCCGACAGTGACTTAGATTCATTCCTCATGGATCTACTGGATCTACATGTGGATTAAACCTGAACAGTGACTTAGATTCATTCCTCATGGATCTACTGGATCTACATGTGGATTAAACCTGAACAGTGAATTAGATTCTTTCCTCATGGATCTACTGGATCTACATGTGGATTAAACCCTAACACTAAACAGAAGTTGTGTGATTCTAAACAAAACATTTACCTGACACCACTTGTCAGCAGGGTTGATGCGGTTCAGCACAGCCAATGAGAAAGCAGCGTTTTTTTCCCTAACCAGACTGTGATTGGATGATCAAATTCTGACGTCTAGAGAAGTAAAATAAATGGACACATAGAGAAGAGAACATGTAAAAGTTAAAGCCTAAATTATACACTGTAGTTTGACCTGTCATTTGTCACCAATAAATCATTTTCAAGCTAACAACACGTTGCAATGTGAAACATTAAATTAAAGCTTAATACAGTATCTGATGAAGTGTGTAGTGAGTTATTGTACAGTACAACAAAAAAAACTGCAAAGATTCAGGTGATCATATTCAACATTTTATTTTATAAAAATAGAAAAAGCTGGGGTTCACAGTAAAGGGGAATATTGTTAAATATAACAATATTTGGATAAAATAATTTCAGCTCTGATGAAGAGCTTAGGCTTGAAACCACAAGTTTGGTGAGCAGATTCTTATTTTACTATTTGTACTTTATTCTGTAGTCCAGCACCCAGCCTGTATGTACTTTATTCTGTAGTCCAGCACCCAGCCTGTATGTACTTTATTCTGTAGTCCAGCACCCAGCCTGTATGTACTTTATTCTGTAGTCCAGCACCCAGCCTGTATGTACTTTATTCTGTAGTCCAGCATCCAGCCTGTATGTACTTTATTCTGTAGTCCAGCACCCAGCCTGTATGTACTTTATTCTGTAGTCCAGCATCCAGCCTGTATGTACTTTATTCTGTAGTCCAGCACCCAGCCTGTATGTACTTTATTCTGTAGTCCTGCATCCAGCCTGTATGTACTTTATTCTGTAGTCCAGCATCCAGCCTGTATTTATGTATGTAGATGTATATATCTACATCATACAGCCTGTCCACAACTTTCCAACATCCCATCATGCATTGCGCAGAATGTGCAGGCAGCTTCCGGCGCCGCAGCCGAGAGTGATCTACAAGCTCACAACGGTTGCATCTGCGACGCGACGTGAGCTTGTATGTCTGCTGTTAACCGGAAGTGTCCTGCAAATAATGCTACAGTAAATTCTCGTGGAAACAGGTGGATATTGGCCTTGGATGTGCGTGTCTTTTGGCTGTTTTGCAGCCTCTTTGTTAAAATCATTTCTTAGCCTGGTTAGCATACAGACTGGCAGCTCTGATGTGATTTCTGGCTTACAATTGGTTTTATGGAGTCTCGTCACCAAACCAAACTAAAGCAGATGCTGTATGTGAACGTTGTTTAAACCAGAGCACATCTCTAATGGTGGTGTTGAACATTGGATCTGAGAAACCAAACCAATAAGATATGAGGGCAAAGACACGCAGACAAGAACTCTTTGGACATTACATGTTAGTGCAAATTGATTGTCATACAAATGATTGCAATCAATGATTTGTGTATTTGGCTTTGGACATTGGAACATATAAATGAGACTTGCCTTTTAGGCTTTGTAAATAAAAGTTGCATAGAACATAAAAAGGTAAATGGTGCATTTATACAGCGCCACCTACTGCTCATCAGGAGCAACTGGGGGTTCAGAGTCTTGACTTAAATATACAAATAAATGACTGACAGTTACTGCGACCAATCATCAACATACATAATGGACTACGTCCACAAATACAACAACCTCTTAACAGACACAAATCCATGAAGATGTCACATGACTCCTTACAGCAAGGGTCTTCAACAGGGGGTCCGAGACCCCTAGGGGGTCCTCAGAGTTACTACAGGGGGTCCTCCAAATCTTTGTGTGATAGAAGCTTTTTTTTCCCTCCCTTTTTTATATTAACCACTTGAACCCTAGCGTCCATCTTCTGATAACTTTAGCCAAAAATAGCAGATCTACAAGCTCACAACGCCTCGCGCTGCGAGGCGCTGTGAGCTTGTAGATCATCTATTTTCGGCAAAGAGATTTGTTGTAGAGGGGAAAAAGAGCAGACTAAGTACAGAGTAAAAGGTCAAGTTTATTAAGTGTTAACAGTTCAAGTGGTTAAATATTTGAAAACACAAATTGACATGAATCTAAAAATACACTGATGATTGTGTCGTCAAACGATGAAACTATATGGAATCTATGAACAGGTTGTGGGGGTCCCTGCTTCATCTCTCTCTCAACTAAGGGGTCCTTGGCCTGAAAACGTTGAAGACCCCTGCCTTACAGGGTATCGTTTGGACAACAAATAGTTTTGCCAGTAGAAGTTATGCTAAACATAAGCAACAACGTCACATGCAATATAAACATGGAATGCATTTTTAAAGGTGAGTGCAGTGACCACTTATCCATTGCATCATATGGGCGGTGGGGTTCATTTGGTGCAGACCTGCGCGTGCATTTAATGTTAAGACATCTATAGAGACACACGGGCGCCTACAGATTCACGCCCACAACTGAGACAGTGACACCACTTGGGGTAAGGGAGAACGGTGCACTGCAAGCCAGCCCATAGAAGTCAAATTGCAATTCAACTGTAGTTAGCCTACTTTTAAAATAATCCTACATGAACTGAAGACAATATTGAAGTAAAAATATGTTTCCAAATGTATGGACTGTCTTAGTCAACATACCTTCTTGTTTTCTAAATAGATGAAGTGTTTAACATTTAATTTGATACTTGAATGTGTTAGCCATACAGAGCAGAGGGGAGACAGTAGACAGAGAACATGTCTAGAGCACCGCAGTGTAGATAGATAGATAGATACCTTTATTATCCCAAGGGGGAAAATTAGTTGTCCAGTAGTAGCACAGCAGTATACAGTTATTTACAAAGGTACAGAGACGTAAGAAAGATAGATAAGAGGGAAAAAAACAAAACAAAGACAAGAGCAGTACAGTACCAATAAGGAGAAGGTGCATCAATAGAGGGGGCGAATAATATATAAGAATATATAAATAAAGTGTCTTGCAAAAGAGACCATAGCAGTCAATGCTAGTTAGTGCAAACAAGTATCTCACTGTCAATTACTCAGAAACTACCAACACTAACAACCTAATAGTGCAGTGTCAAAAATCAGTGCGAAAAAAAGAAGAAACTAGGAAGCGTGTCACCGCAAGGCGCACATGAGCACTCTTCCTGGAAGGTCCTTAGAGGTCAAAGTCAATACAGCAATTGTTCCTTAGAGGTCAAAAGTCAATACAGCAATGGCAATGGTTCCGTAAGTCTAAGTTAGGAAGGGGGACCTTTTCAAGCGTCCGTTATGTGTCTCGTTGTACAGCTTAAGGGCAGCCGGTACAAAAGATTTTCCTAATCTCTCACATCTCCGTGCTGGGTAGGAAAAGCGGTAGTTTCCTCTCTTACTCCAGTAACTGGTGATCTCTAGATGGAGGGGGTGGGAGGAGTTCTCCAAGATGGAATCTAGCTTCTTCGCAGTGCGCACCCTGGTTACTTCCTCCACCCCCTGCAGAGAGGACCCAACGACAGAGCCTGCTTTCTTCACCAGTCTGTTTAGGTTAAACGTGTCACCTGCTCTGTTGTTGCCACCCCAGCATGTTATGCCAAAAGTGTGACATTACATTGCTTTGATAATGTAAACATATGTTTTCTCATGCCAATAAAGTTCTTTGAATTGAAATTGAACATTGATTCTATAGAGACACACGGACGCCTACACATTCCAGCCCACGATTGAGACACTGCCACCACTTTGGGTAAGGGAGAACTGTGTACTGCAGCTGCATCCTTATGAGACATCCCCCCTACCCCCCATTTAGTTTGAGTCATATTTTTGTCATCTGATTTTATTTTAGTTTTAGTCGACTAAAATGTTATTTGGCAGCCATGATGGCATGCCTGATTTTATACTTGGTTGCGTGCTGAAAATAGCAGATCTACAAGCTCACAACCTGTCGCGCTGCGTCACGTTGTGAGCTTGTAGATCGTCTATTTTCAGAGAGCAACACCCGAGCGCAACCAAACATAAAATGACTTGTCTTTTAGTTCTACTGGATCTCTTCTCCACTAATAGTCCCTCCCTGACATTTTACGAAATTGACAATTCTATATTTAGTCTTAGTTTTAGTCATCATAGCTCAGTGTTTGTTTAGCTTTTATTTAGTCAGTGAAAAAAGGAAGTCGACAGACATTTTTCATCATATTTTTAGTCAACACAACTTTAAGTACATTTTGATGCCAATACTTTTGCACTTTTACTTGGAATTCTGGACTTTTACTTTTATCAGAGTATTTCTATGTTGCAGTATTGACTGTACTGTAGACATATAAAATATAAATATATACATAAACTATGTTGCTGTTGGCTGGAAACCTTGGATGTCCAAAATGCTTCCTGTGTTCAAACACATCCATAACAACCATATTGGTTGATGTCAACTCATCAGAGACATTATCTGTCCTCACAAAGACACACTGAGGAGGAGGAGGGGGAGGAGGAGGAGATGAGGTCCTTATATAGCCTAAACCCAGGGTAGAGTGGTTCAGTGAATGTGGACTGGAAGGTATAAAGGTGTTTCAGTGAGTCAGACGACACCTCATAGAAGGACAGAGTCCCGGCAGCATGGTCTACATATACTGCTACTCTGTTGGAGCCAGAGGGATCAACAGGGAGGAAAGTGGTCCTACTATTGTGAGAGACCCAGTAAAGGCTTCCCCCACAGTCCAGACTCCAGGACAGATCATTGTATCCAAGTCTATTAGGACCCTCTCCTCTCCTGCTGATTCCTCTGTAAGCCACTCCTATCTTAACATCTCCACTCGTCTCTACCTCCCAGTAACAGTGTCCAGTCAGACCCTCTGTACACAGAACCTGATCACACTTATCATCAAATCTGTCCTGATGATCAGGGTATGACTGAAGCTCCTCCCCCTCTGGCCGAGTCACCTTCCTGTTGCTCTCAGACAGACAGAGTGTTCTGCTCGCTGTGTTTGGATCCAGTGTGAGACGATGGAAGTCTGATGAGAGAACAAGACAGGAAACATTACAAATATTTAATATTTAAAAAGTATTAAAATATTCACACAGAGAGAGAGAGAGAGAGAGAGAGAGAGAGAGAGAGAGAGAGAGAGAGAGAGAGAGATTGGTTTACAGTAACTGAGTACACAATAAGTTAATGTTGTGTAGTTAAAGTACTAATACCTGAGTATTTGTATTACTTGTGACTTTCACTACATTTCAAAGACACATATTGTACTTTTAACTCCACTACATTTGTAGGAAGAGAAAACATTTATTTATTATGAATTATTATGCCCTATGTAGTTTTTTTCAGTAAAAATAGCTTGTAGATCGGGTATTTTTATTATGATTGATAGGCTATTAGTGTTGATTTTGTCAACTAAAACTATGACGAAAAATGTTTGTCAACTTTTGTCACTGTGTGAAACTAAATAAAAACTAAACACACATTTAAGATAATATGACTAAGACTGAATTTACTGACAATTTTGTAAAAATAAATAAAAGTAGACTAAAATGTTAGGGAGGGACTAGTGGAGACGAGATCCAGTAGAACTAAAAGACAAGTCATTTTATGTTTGATTCTGCTCGGGTGTTGCGCTCTGAAAATAGCAGATCTACCAGTAAAGCAGGTTGCACAGTGCTGCGTTTTTCGGGCCGAATATCGGGGTGAATTTCGGAGCGTGTGAATAAAAAAATCAACCTCACGTTATGTCAGTCACGTTTGCACACTGACGCCCGTTTCGCGCACCACTCGGTCCCTTGCTCTCTCTATCTCTCTCTCTCTCCTTGCCCTGAAAAACGTATTTTGCAACGAAAAACGCAGCAGTGTGCAACCAGCTTAAGACTCCCTAATGGGGAGATAAGCGACTGTCAGGTCACATGTATACACCAGGGGCCGTGGAGTGGAGCAGTAGTTTGTAGATCGGCTACCTTAGACTATTTTCCCATATTTCTTTCCCAGCGGCGTGGGGGTCTGCGGGGTCCGCGAGGGTCCGCCGGGGTGCCCGAGTTACGGCCTTTTTATTGGGCTGCAGTGTCTGCTGCTAGGTGGCGGGGGTCTACAGGTAGGTGGCGGGGGTCTACAGGTAGGTGGGGGGGTCTACAGGTGGGTGGGGGGGTCTACAGGTAGGTGGTGGGGGTCTACAGGTAGGTGGTGGTGGTCTACAGGTAGGTGGCGGGGGTCTACAGGTAGGTGGGGGGGTCTACAGGTAGGTGGCGGGGGTCTACAGGTAGGTGGTGGGGGTCTACAGGTAGGTGGCGGGGGTCTACAGGTAGGTGGGGGGGGGTCTACAGGTAGGTGGGGGGGTCTACAGGTAGGTGGCGGGGGTCTACAGGTAGGTGGTGGGGGTCTACAGGTAGGTGGGGGGGGGTCTACAGGTAGGTGGTGGGGGGTCTACAGGTAGGTGGGGGGGGGTCTACAGGTAGGTGGCGGGGGTCTACAGGTAGGTGGGGGGGTCTACAGGTAGGTGGCGGGGGTCTACAGGTAGGTGGTGGGGGTCTACAGGTAGGTGGCGGGGGTCTACAGGTAGGTGGTGGGGGTCTACAGGTAGGTGGTGGGGGTCTACAGGTAGGTGGGGGGGGGTCTACAGGTAGGTGGGGGGGTCTACAGGTAGGTGGCGGGGGTCTACAGGTAGGTGGTGGGGGTCTACAGGTAGGTGGGGGGGGGTCTACAGGTAGGTGGTGGGGGTCTACAGGTAGGTGGGGGGGGGTCTACAGGTAGGTGGGGGGGGTCTGCCGGTAGGTGGCGGCGGACGGCCCGGACTTTACGGCCAGAACAAGTGGAATACGTCCTAACAACAGGGCTCGGGCTGAATTTTTAAGCTCAAATACACACTCTCACACAGACACACAGACACACACACACACACACACACACACACACACACACACACACACACACACACACACACACACACACAACTAGGCTTGGAACAGCAGCATTTTGGTTTACACAGCAGTCTTTGACAGTGGGAATGTGGGATTAACCAACGGTACAATCTTTGACAAGGAGGCTATAGCACTGCAGCCGACATGAATGACACAAGTCACTGCCATGAATACTTTGGGATATTAATTTAAACCATATCCGTGCGCGTTCATTTGGTTACAAGCAATAATTCCCCATGGCCATGATCTCACAGGCTCGCCACATTAATGACAGATATCCTGGAAACTAAAGGTCATCTGAATGCAGTGGTTGCAGAATGAAGCATTGATGGATGAAGGCTGGCTGGTGTTGAGTGATCTCCAGGTGGCATAAATAAATCCACGGCGCCCACGGGGAAGATGGTGCGCTGTGGGCACAGGTGGAGCGTCGGGTTTCATCATTAACTCCAGCATGTACAGTAGCTACTAACATTGAGAGACCCCACGGTTATGTTTGGGCACGTTTGAGTGCTTAAACTATAGCAATCATGTACCGGTATTCCGCACTGGCTGGCCATCTCCCCGGTGGGCCGTGGACCCTCAAATAAATCATCCACAGTGTGCACTGGGCCGGGCACAGCCAGGTTTGGACCTTCAGGTTTTATCCTTAATAAAGGATTCACGTCACTATAAATTGGAGGCTCACAGTTCCCGAAAATGCTCTCGCATGCGTTCGTATCTATGCTTGTTCTGAGCCAGATCTGCAATAGACTGTTAGTGTTAAAGCACTTAATGTAGATTGCTGCCATATCGCTAGATTTTGATTGCTTGTCATTGTAACTTGGAAATAAAATCAGCGTACATGTCCATGATGTAGCTGGTTATATATTTTTATAAAATGTTATATTTTCACAGGATTATTTATTAGTGTGTTAGATATGCATTTCCGAGTGAATACATGTGTCCATTGTCTGCCAGATAGTTAGACAATGCTGCCCTGCATGTCTACAATGGAATAAGAGGTGTAAGATGAATCCTACACCACCTCTGAACTTGATGTGAGATTTGATCCCGCCCTACACCAACGTCAAAGTCACATTGAAATGATAAATGCAGAGACTTGCCTAAATGTCGGTGTACGCCAACATTTTGATCTGCACCACGTTGATAAATGAAGGCCAGTGTGTTTGGGGGACATTAAGCAGAATGTGTGGCAGAAGGAGGGTTGAACATTGCAGAAGGTGTGTCATGTAGAGGGAGTGTTTTGTAAACAAGCATCAGCTGGTGTGAAGGACCAGGCCAAGAGCAGAGAAACCTCCTGCATTCACTGGAAGCTCTACTGAAGAGCTTTCAGGACAGCATCCAGGGAGGGAGGGGCCAACAGAGGATAAAACACTGTATACAAATACAGACTGACAGACAGACAGACAGACAGACAGACAGACAGACAGACAGACAGACAGACAGACAGACAGACAGACAGACAGACAGATACTCACATCTTGAAAGGTTTTGAGGATTAGGATTAGAATTCCAGAATTCTCCTCCATGTTTCACTCTGTAGGAAGTAGAACAACAATGCATCAATGTCTGACTGTCTAACACAACGTCTCCACTACCTGACACTACAGTGTTTCTGCTACTAGTGAAACGACGGGAATTTGCTAAAATTGTGGGATCTTGCAAAAGAAAAATATGTGTTTTGATTAGAAAAGGTGATTGAAAAGGTGACTCACCCTTTTCTTACTAGGCTACTGTAGTATAACTTTATGAACGTGGCAAAGCTCAGTTTACAAGGAGTGCAATGAATGTTGCATCAAGGTGGATTAATTTAAATTGTCATTATTTGAATTTTAACGGAGCAGATAGACATTGGCCCTCATTTATCAATGGAGTGTAAAAAATGGTCTATTTTTTTCACCAAATTTTGCGTACGGCATTTATCAATGCTTCCTAAACAGACACACCTGGCGTACATTTGATCCCAGCGTTGATAAATGCGCAGGCTGAAATTTAAATAACACGCCCTTAATTATTCTCGAAACACCCCGATTTTACGACCAGAACAACCCGAATACGACCTAACAACCAAAGAAAAGCCATGTCCGCGTCCCACACAGACCACGCACACATGCACGCACGCACGCACACACCTACACACGCAACTAGGCAACTTGGAACAGCAGCATTTTGGTTTACACAGCAGTCCTTGACAGTGGAAACGTGGGATTAACCAACGGTACAATCTTTGACAAGGAGGCTATAGCACCGCAGCCGACATGAATGACACAAGTCACTGGTCACTGCCATGAATACTTTTGGATATTAATTTAAACCATTGCCTACCCGTGCCGTTCGTGCGCAGACAGAGCGCGTTCATTTGGTTACAAGCAATCATATTCCCCATGGCCATGATCTCAAGGCTCGCCACGTCGGGTTTCATCATTAACTCCAGCATAGTGTACAGTATCTACTGTATAAATTGAGAGACCCCACGGTTACGTTTTGGATATTAATTTAACCCAATTTCGGTGACGAGCGCAATGCACTTTTGAGTGCTTGAACTAGCGATCATGTACCGTTCCTGCGCGGGCTGGTCTTCTCCCAGGTGGGCCGTGGACCCCCAAATAAATCATCCGCAGCGTGCGTGCGCGGGGCTGGGCTGGGCTGGGCACAGCCAGGTTTGGAGCTTAGGGTTTTATCCATATTTAAAAGGACTCGCGTCACTCTATAAATTGGAGGCTCACGCCTCACGGTAGATCACAGCGGCGCCGCGCTGGTCCCAAAAATGCTCTCGCATGCGTTCGTAGGCTATAATGTGCTTGTTCTGAGCCAGGTCTGCAATCTTAAAATATAGACGGTTAAAGCATTTAACAGTAGATTGCTTCCATGTTGCTAGATTTTGATTGCTTGTCATTGTAACTTGGAAATAAAATCGGCATGCATGTCCATGATGTAGCTGGCTATAATATACTTTTATAAAATGTTATATTTTCACAGGATTATTTATTATTGTGTTGGATATACATTTTCGAGTGGATACATGTGTCCATTGCCTCTCAAATAGTTACACAATGCTGCTCCGCACGTCTACAATGGAACAAAGTGGTGTAGGATGAATCCTACACCACCTCTGGACTTGACGTGAGATTTGATCCTACCCTACGCCAACGTCAAAGTCAAGTTGAAATGATAAATGTCGAGACTTCCCTAAATTTTGGTGTACACCCAAATTTTGATCTGCACCACGTTGATAAATGAGGGCCACTATGTTTTATTGAGCAAGGGAAGTGATTATATCTTCTGTCTTGCACAGAGTCGGTGTGCGCACGCACGCACGCACGCACGCACGCACGCACGCACGCACGCACGCACGCACGCACGCACGCACGCACACACACACACACACACACACACACACACACACACACACACACACACACACACACACACACACACACACACACACACACACACACACACACACACACACACACACACACACACACACACACACACACACACACACACAGGAGCACAGTGAACAACTGGTGAGGATGACTTTATAAACTTTATTTGGAAAAATGCAGTGGTGGAAAAAGTACATTTTCTACTTAAGTAAAAGTATCAATACTGCATTGTAGAAGTACTCTGTTACAAGTAGCAGTCCATAATTCAAAATTTACTTGAGTAAAAGTACAAAAGTATTGGCATCAAAATCTACTTAAAATACTAAAAGTAAAAGTCCAAAATGTTTGAAAATAGCAGATCTACAAGCTCACAACGTGTCACGATGTGACGCGTTGTGAGCTTGTAGCTTGGCTATTTTCAAATAGCCAAGGTATAAAATAGGGCTAAAGTGGTTTATGTATGTTTTAACATATTATAATTTAGATCAGCAAAGTAACTAGTGTTAATGAAATCTTGCAAGCCCAGCTTATTTTACATATTTCGCCTGTATATTTTTACTAGCACAATAGACGTTATGCCATTGGAACATGAAACAAGGGAATCACTGCACTAACCAACATGGACACAGTCCAAGTCTACTCACTGCAGAGACTCCAGTCCAGAGAAGTTCTTCAGTCCAGACACCGGCAACACGTTGAAGTTCAAGTCTAATTCTCTCAAATGAGAAGGATTAGATCTGAGAGCTGAGGCCAGAACTTCACAGCTTCTCTCTGACAACCAGCAGTTCATCAGTCTAAATGAGAAATAAAACACACAATGTTTGATTGTCTGCAATAAAATACATTATTCTGAGAACCTGCTTACAACCACCTATTAAAGGACCTGGTCTGGATGGACTGTCTGGGTTTTAGAGTAGAAAACCAGACAGAGTAACATGAACTAAATAATCTTTACTTAATCTCGCAACAGACAAACAGAGTTTCTAAATGGTTAGTTCCAATACTTAATTCTGATTGGCTGGTTTCTGATTAAACCAGTGTCTAAATGATATGATAATCCACACCTTGAATCAGTTTATATCAAACCCAGGTGCATTATTTCTTTCCACAGTGTTGTGAAGCTGAGCTAGAGAAGGGAGCGCTTGATTTTCTCTCAAATCCTGCCGTGCGGGGCTTATAAGCTCCACCCACACACATAGGACTGTAACTGAGTGCCTCTGGGCGGGGCTTGTAAAAACACCAAGCGCCCCCCCATAACCCATTCTGATTGCAACAGGTGTTTCTGCAGCCTGGCCGGGAACTACTTTCTTGTAGCTGGGAACTACTTTCTTGTAGCTGGGAACTACTTTCTTGTAGCTGGGAACTACTTTTTTGTAGCTGGGAACTACTTTCTTGCAGACCTTGTAGTGAATTATTAGTGAAATAGAACAGTTTTAGTTGGTACATGTCTATGATTTATCATGTTGACATATTGTAACGGTTTTAGAAAAGCAAGAAGCCACGCGAGGCATGTGGTTACCTGTATTTTATAACGGCTGAGAGGGTTGGAGACACTCGGCTTGGCTTCGTGTCTCACCACGCCTTTCAGACGTTATAAAATACTGGGTAACCACATGCCTCTTGTGGCTTATTGCTTCATTATACACATAAGACCTAACAGGTCAAAGGTCAATTGATGGACAGTTTAAGACAAGTGAAGCTGATAAGTGCTGATGTCACAGACACAGGAAGGACATCTGCTGGAGAAAGAGACGATACAGACCAGTGGTGGAATGGAACTAAGTACATTTACTCAACTTCTGTACTTAAGTACAAGTTTAGTTTACTTTATTTACTTTACTTGATTATGTCAACTTTGTATATTTTATACTTCTACTGCACTACATCTATAGAGGCAAATACTGTAATCTTTACTCATTAATTATTTGAAAACTTTAGTAACCATTTACTTCAGATCTGATTTAGATTATTGCAATATACATAAACCAGCTATTGTATCACCTATTATACACTTTTTTTTTTTTTTGACACATGTTGAAAACATAAAAAGGGGGTATTCTGCAGATTGAGTTTTTGGTAATAAAGTGTATTTATTACTTTTACTAGTAACAGAGCTGCATTGTGGTATTGCCACTTGGATTATTTTTTACCCTGATACAGACAGACAGTCTTTGAGTGGTTTGAGTGAATTTAGTAAACATGTACATACTGTAGTTACTGTACCTCCTCATTATCCAGGTTAATGTGTTACTATATCAACCTTATTCATGCCACAATATTCATATTATAATCACATGATAAATCACTGATGGAAATAATGATTGTAAATTAATCTCACCGTAGAGTCTCCAGTCTACAATGAGGACTTTTCAGTGCAGCACAGAGTAGATCCAGGTCCAGGTGGTTGTAACTTAAGTCCAGGTGTCTCAGATGGGATGGATTAGAACTGAGAGCTGAAGACACAACTTCCATGAGTTCCTTCTGGAGGAGACGACCAAAGCCAACAAGTCTGTAATTAGAGGTGTTCAATCAGACCACGGTCACACACACACACACACACACACACACACACACACACACACACACACACACACACACACACACACACACACACACACACACACACACACACACACACAAGTCCACAAGTCCATTTATTTATAAAGCAGATTTAAAAACAACCAGGTTGACCAAAGTGCTGTACATCATGAGAACGCAGTAAAAACAAATACAATACAAAGCAAAAACAATAGAAACATTTGTAAACATTTAAAACCTTGTAAGAACAGCTACAAAAACAAAACATTTAAGATATAAAACAATGACAGATAAAAGGCACAGGGAGGGAGGGGTCTAGGGCTCAAATGATAGGGTGAAGAGGTGTGTTTTAAGTCGGATGGAATGCTGTTCCAGAGAGCTGGGCCAGCCACAGAAAAAGCTCTGTCACCCTTTTACCTTAGAATGGCTGTTGTAACTTTGAGGGGTGTGTGTGTGTGTGTGTGTGTGTGTGTGTGTGTGTGTGTGTGTGTGTGTGTGTGTGTGTGTGTGTGTGTGTGTGTGTGTGTGTGTGTGTGTGTGTGCGTGCGTGCGTGCGTGCGTGCGTGCGTGCGTGCGTGCATGCGAATCACTGTTGATTTAACTATCATTTTTTGTTATAGTGTAGTAGTGTGAAGGTACAGTCCATTGTTTCAGTTCTAAGTTTTCTATTCACATGACTACTAACCGAGCCTTTCTGCTGTTCCTCACAGCTGGGATGAGTCTCGGTCGCCCCTCGTCTGATGTGTTGTATTTGTCCAGGTCCAACTCCTCCAGAACATCCTCTGACATCTGCAGCATGTGGGCCAGAGCTGAACACTGGGTCGGAGACAGTTCTGTCTTTGATCTGTCCCCTGACTTCAGGTACTGTTGGATCTCCTGATGCACTGAGTGGTCGTTCATCTCCATCAAACAGTGGAAGATGTTGATACATCTGTCAGGAGAGGCAAGGCGATCATTCATCTTCTTCAGGTTGTTGATGGCTCTCTGGATGCTCTCTGGACTGTACTGTGTCTGAACCAGTAGACCTCCTAACAGACTCTGGTTGGACGGCAGTGAGAGACCATGAAGGAAGCGGAGAAACAGGTCCAGGTGACCATTCTTACTCTTTATGGCTTCACGGTTGGCTGCGTCCAGGAAGTCCTCCAAGGACATGTCACTGGTGTATTCACATCCCTGTATGTCACGTCCCAGGAATGTCTTCAGTACCTCCATGTTCTTCTGTGTGAAACAGTGGAACAGGTAGACTGCAGCCAGAAACTCCTGGATGATCAGATGAACAAAGCGGTAGACTGCTCTCTGGAAGAGCACGCCCTCTCTTTTGAAGATCTCTGTGCACACTCCTGAGTACAGCGAGGCGTCTTTCACATCCAGACCACACTCTTCCAGGTCTTCTTGGTAGAACATGATGCTGCCTTTCTCCAGATGTTCAAACGCCAGCCTACCCAGCTTCAGAAGAACCTCCCTGTCCTTCTCCAAGATCTGCTGTTGATTCTCTCTCTCTTTTCTGTTTCTTTGCTTGTTTATTTTTTTCCCCTCATGAGGCTCATCATACTTCAGCTCCTTCCTCTTTGTCTGGACCAACAGGAAGTGGCAGCACATGGCAGTCAGGGTCGTGGGCAGCTGTCCTGTCTCGTCTGTCTTCACCATGTCCTCCAGAACGGTAGCGCTGATCCAACAGAAGACTGGGATGTGACACATGATGTGGAGGCTCTTTGACGTCTTCATGTGTGAGATGATTCTGCTGGCCAGCTCCTCATCACTGAATCTCTTCCTGAAGTACTCCTCCTTCTGGGGGTCTGTGAACCCTCGTACTTCTGTCACCAGGTCAACATATGCAGGAGGGATCTGATTGGCTGCTGCAGGTCTGGTGGTTATCCAGATGAGAGCCAATGGGAGCAGATTCCCCTCGATGAGGTTTGTCAACAGCCCGTCCACTGATGATGTCACTGTGACATCAGTGATGATGTCATTGTTGAAGTTGAAGGACAACCTGCTTTCATCCAAACCATCAAAGATGAAGCCAACCTTCCAGACAGCGAGCTGCTCTGCTGTGACCTTCTTCAACGTTGGATGGAAAACATGGATCAATGAGAGAAGACTGTGCTGCTCATCTCTGACCAAGTTCAGCTCCCGGAATGAGAAGGGAACCAGGAGAATGACATCTTGATTTTCCAAACCCTTTGCCCAGTCCAGAGCGACCTTACGCACAGAGAAGGTTTTTCCAATGCCAGCGACTCCCTTGGTCAGAACTCTTCTGATTGGTGTCTCTCTGCCAAGGAGGAGGGGCTTAAAGATGTCACGGCAGTTGATTGGTTGGTCTTGGAGGGTGTTCTTCTTGGAGAGTGTCTCAAGCTGGTAGACCTCATGTTGGTTATTAACCCCTTCACTCTCTCCCACTGTGATGTAGAGCGCTGTGAAGATGCTGCTGAGGGAGGGCACTTCAGTGACGTCTGTCACACAATCCAGACTGTTCAAAGTGATCTTATAAACCTTTAAATCCTCCTGCACACTGACACCTGCTGTGAGAAGACAATGAAGACATTTTACACATTCAGCTTCATTTATAACTTTACATTCTTACAACTGTTTAAACACATTATTAATGTGTTAAATATCATACATTAGGGAACAATAACCAATATAAAACAAGTAAGACTCCCTAATCGGGAGATAAGTGACCGTCAGGTCGCATACACAAACTTTAGAAGGCAATCGTAGCCAATCAGGAGGGAATATGGGAAATGGGACAGATCCTTGTTGATGACATGACTTTAGAGATACTGTGTACCCGCCGCTTTGCGTGAATTTAGGGCAGAATCTGTAGGAGCAGTGTTAAAAAAAATGTTTTGCAAAAATCGTCCTGATGGTGGCACTAGAAGAGGGTCATGTGAGAAATCAAAAGTGGCAAAAGTGTGACATGACGTTACAGCCTGACAGACAGAAAGACTGACAGCCGGTGGAGTTTTGATAGTAACTGCGACCTGACGGTCGCAATAATAATGTTGAATTGGGCGATTGATGTTCCCTTGTGAGATAATAAAGATATTTATCTGAATTGTTTTGGTACAGAGTTGATATTTGACAATGTTTATTTTATTTATTTGTATTTGTTGCTATTTAAATATTGTAAATTGTGTCCAGTCTTACTGTGTCCACTGTTGGTCTGAGTGGATGTCTTCAGTCCAGGTGTGGTTGTGAATGTCTCTCCTGAACATCTGGACGTCTGCTCAGTCCTCTTCCTCTCTCTGTGGAGATGAAGAACTTTATTAGGACTATATGCCCCATCTTAGCTGCTCTCCGTAGTGGGACTGAGTTACCAGGGCCCAAGGTGGAGGGGCCTTCATTATTTTATACTTTAGCTATTGAAAAATAGCAGATATACAAGCTCACAGCGAGGCACCAAGTGCCGCGCTGCGAGCTTGTAGATCTGCTATTTTTGAAAAGTTGTGAACATGTGTGCAAATCTTTGAATATACTGCAAGTATTTTTAAGCGAACATTTGAAATAAAATGTAGCTTTGTTTGCTAAATATTTTTAGATGGGTGGTCCATGGCCAAATACATATCATTTTGGGGGTCCTTCACATGAAACAGTTTGAGCACCGCTGACAGAAACATAGGTTTTAAAGAAACTATTGACAGACTTGCACAAATGTTCATGATTAGAAGAAAATAGAAGTTCTACAAGCTTGCAGCACGGCACTCTGTGCTGCACTTGAGCTTGTATACAGTATCTGCTATTTTTCAATAGCACAACATAACGTGTAATAATGCGTTCCCAGTCTAAATGGGTTAAACCCCCTCCCCTGAAGAACATTCATGGGGGGCCCACAGTGAATGCTTGAACCCAGGGCCCAGGATGTGGTGCAACACCCCTGCTCACAGCACAGCTTGTCTCAAAGGGTGGCAGGGCTTTCACAGTCTGGGCCCCTCAGCTGTGGAACACCCTACCTGTTGACCTACGACGTGTGAATTCAGTGTCATCTTTCAAAGCCCCTTTAAAACCCACCTCTATGTTCAAACCTTTTCTAAAATTGTTCCTGCCATTTTTTTTTATATATATATATATATATATCTGCATGTGTCTATTTTAAAATGTGTGCCTACTTTTTATTCACTGATCGTTTGTTGTAGATTGTCAATAAATACATATCATGTTGTTCTTTTACCCTGCTCTGTAAAGCACTTTGTGATGTCTGGAAATATGCTTTATAAATACAATCATTATCATAATCATTCTTCACTGATTGATGGATGTTTCTGTACTGTTTGGTGTTGGTATCAATATACAATAACAGGGTCCACTCTGTCATGTCCTTATATTATTGTGCACTTTTTGTTTGACTGGTTTAGACATTTATCTTTTTGTTTATTGATCTGTAACTGTTAGTTATAACATTAATCTCCATTGCTTATTGTTGGAATTCTGCCCAATTCTTGTCATTTTGTGTTTTTGGACAGTAGAGAAGTATGAACAATAAGGCCATCACACGCTTAGCACTCAATAATAAATGACACTGATCATCCTCTGTATCAATAACTATATCAATAACACTGATCATCCTCTGTATCAACTATATCAATAACACTGATCATCCTCTGTATCAATAACTATATCAATAACACTGATCATCCTCTGTATCAATAACTATATCAATAACACTGATCATCCTCTCTATCTCTACTTCCACCTCATGCCATCAGGGTGAAGATACAGAACCCTGAAGTGGTACAAGGTTGGTTCATCATTAGTTTTGTTTCCTCAGCCATCGCTGCACTAAACAAACTGCTTCGCCCCTGTCGATAGGATGGTTTTCTGTGTACTGTGGAGACCTGATGTTCTGTCTTGTGATATGTTTGTGTTGTGTTATGTGTTGTTTTTTCTTTTTCTTTTTTTTCTTTTTTTTTTAAAGACAGCGACAAATTTCACTTCGGGGACAATAAAGATTATTTGTATTATCATTAGTATAAAGTAGTAGTTACTGTGGTCACAGCAGTATCTTTATTTATTTATTCAGAGATGTCTTCATCTACAAGCTCGCAACGTGGCACAAAGCGACACATTTTGAGATTTCTGCTATTTTCACTAGTTTGGTCCTGGACTCCCGGGCAAACGTCTAATTTCTCTTTTGGGTCTTGGGCTTAAAGGTTGGAAACCACTTATGACAGGTATGTATGTAAACTACCAGCTCCTCTCTATACTAAAGATGGTTGAGGTTTCCTCTCTTGCTCTCACTTTAAACTCCCACATAGTCATGGTAAACTACAGTAGTTTATGAGCAGGCAGAGTAGTTTTGCTCAACACATTCATTGCTCTGAACGTGTTAACATGTTAAGAAGCTCATGAGGATTGACATACTGTGTGTGTGGAGGTCCAGGTTCACTGAAGACAGGAGGCATTCCCATAGACGCGTCACTCTTCATAGACACACAGCTGGGTGTTGGAGACTCTGCTCTGTGGTCAACACTTCTGGAATCACAACAATATTCATACAATGATCATGTGAATGAAAGAGTCTGTTATAGATTCTGTATTGTTACATTGTATTTTACAAGAGAGTAAAACTCCATGTTGAAGTAATAGGAAAGACATTGTGATTGATTATTTTATTAGACAAAAATGGAGAACAGTAAAAGTATAGTCAATGCAATATAAATGTAGTACAAGTACAGTTAAACACCCTGCCTAAAAGGAACATCTCAAATAAGACCTTTTACAGTATTTTTTAGGATGAAAGCCCTCAGTATTTAATTCATGGACATAATGAATAGCAAGCAAAGAAAACATTCAATAATATCACAGTTATAAAACACTATATGTACAGGATTGGGGAAACAAGGGGTGGGGCTAAGGTAAAGGTGGGGGTGCTCACTTCTGGCCTGTCTGTGGGAGAAGTGACAACTACCTCCTTCTCTGGCCTCCTGAAAGGTGAGTTTTCACCTGCCTATGGGATTCTGCCCAGGAATCTTGTTCTTGTTCTCTGATAAAATATCACTAGAAATGGGAGTGTTTCTCTTCACCCGTGGCTCCCACATACAGTAAGCTACAGTTTAAGAAGCTCAGGAGGATTGACATACTGTGTGTGTGGAGGTCCAGGTTCACTGAAGTTAGGAGGTATTCCCATAGACCAGTCACTCTTCATAGACACACAGCTGGGTGTTGGAGACTCTGCTCTGTGGTCAACACTTCTGGAATCACAACAATATTCATACAATGATCATGTGAATGAAAGAGTCTGTTTGTTATAGATTCTGTATTGTTACATTGCATTTTACAAGAGATTAAAACTCCATGTTGAAGTAATAAGAAAAACATTGTGATTGATTATTTTATTAGACAAAATGGAGAACGGTAAAAGTATAGTCAACACAATATAAATGTAGTACAGTACAAGTACAGTTAAACACCCTGCCTAAAAGGAACATCTCAAACTTTTACAGTCTTTTTTAGGATGAAAGCCCTCAGTATTTAATTCATGGACATAATGAATAGCAAGCAAAGAAAACATTCAATAATATCACAGTTATAAAAACACTATTTGTACAGGATTGTGGAAACAAGGGGGTGGGGCTAAGGTAAAGGTTAGGGTGCTCACTTCTGGCCTGTCTATGGGAGAAGTGACAACTACCTCCTTCTCTGGCCTCCTGAAAGGTGAGTTTTCACCTGTCTATGGGAGAAGTGACAACTACCTCCTTCTCTGGCCTCCTGAAAGGTGAGTTTTCACCTGTCTATGGGAGAAGTGACAACTACCTCCTTCTCTGGCCTCCTGAAAGGTGAGTTTTCACCTGTCTATGGGAGAAGTGATCACTACCTCCTTCTCTGGCCTCCTGAAAGGTGAGTTTTCAGGGCAGTTTGAAGGATGCCAGCGAGCTACATGTTTTAAGGGAGGTAGTCAAGGAATTCCACACCTGGGTGGCAGTGTTGTAGAAGGAAAATGTACCCATATTTGTCTTATGGGTTTGTGTTATCAGATCATTGTGCGCGCTCCCTCTGGTGTAGTGGTTGTGGGTGTCGATAACATTTTGGAGATGTTTGGTCAGATATGCAGGTACTTAGGGGATGGAGGGCAGATTTGCGTTGACTATTTTTTAAAGTCACTCCCATGTTTAGTTGTTTAACTCTGTCTTCAACGCAGAGCCATCTTAGGCTAGCAAAATGTGTGGGAGAAACATGGGTCATGGGCCCCAGGTTGAGAAGTAGCCGAATCAGTTTGTTTTGAGAGGTTTGGAGCTTAGTCTTTAGTGATTCTTTGATGTTGGAGTACCATGAGGTAATGAGGTAAAAGCGTAGTCAAAGTGGGACTGAATGAGGGCCCCAGCAAGAGTCCTGAGGGCACTTTTGTTGACAAAAGTGGAGATTCTGCTCAGGAATCGTGTTCTTGTTCTCTGATAAAATATCACTAGAAATGGGAGTGTTTCTCTTCACCCGCGGCTACAACATACAGTAAGCTACAGTTTAAGAACCTCTAGAGGACTGACATACTGTGTGTGTGGAGGTCCAGGTTCACTGAAGACAGGAGGTATTCCCATAGACGCGTCACTCTTCATAGACACACAGCTGGGTGTTGGAGACTCTGCTCTGTGGTCAACACTTCTGGAATCACAACAATATTCATACAATGATCATGTGAATGAAAGAGTCTGTTTGTTATAGATTCTGTATTGTTACATTGTATTTTACAAGAGAGTAAAACTCCATCTTGAAGTAACAGGAAAAACATTGTGATAAAATATCACTGGAAAGCAGTAAAATGTATTAAAATAGAGCCATACAGTAGATCAACATGAGTGTACATAATATCAGGGTTGTACCCGAACACGCTCAATGAACGATCGTTCATGAACACGTTCATATTTTGGGCGAATGTGAACTGAACGTTCTTTGTTTCCGTTTGATGAACGTTATTGTCATACGTGTCCATTCTGACGCTGTGAATGGTAATCAACAAACTATACAAAAAAGGAAGAAATGGTCGAATTAGACAGATTGTCAAATAGAAGCAAGGATGTTGAAAATAGCCGATCTACAATCTCACAACACCTCACATCTCAAGGCATTGTCAGCTTGTAGATCTTCTATGTTCACTCTATTTACTGTATATATGGAACCAAGTGAAACTAAATGTAATGCCTCAACTACTACATTGCAAGTCAGGGTTCAAATATGATTATTTTGGGGTCTCCATTTCAAATACGATTATTTTGGGGTCTCCAGTTCAAATACGATTATTTTGGGTTCTCCAGTTCAAATATGATTATTTTGGGGGTCTCTGATTCAAATATGATTATTTTGGGGTCTCCAGTTCAAATATGATTATTTTGAGTTCTCCAGTTCAAATATGATTATTTTGGGGGTCTCCGATTCAAATATGATTATTTTGGGGTTCACGGCCTGAAAAGGTTGAGAACCACTACTATGAATACAGCATGAAAGGGGATTATTAGACTGTGTCTTGTTTTTATCCATTATTTGCACATTATTGTCACATTACTTTGTTGTTTTATAGCGTTGTGTATATTGTATAGTGTTATAGTTTGAAGACTTTATTAGAAGTTTGCATAGTGTGTATTGTATAATAGGAGGATTGACATACTGTGTGTGTGGAGGTCCAGGTTCACTGAAGACAGGAGGTGTTCTCATAGACGCATCACTCTTCATAGACACACAGCTGGGTGTTGGAGACTCTGCTCTGTGGTGAAGACTTCTGGAATCACAACAATATTCATACAATGATCATGTGAATGAAAGAGTCTGTTTGTTATAGATTCTGTATTGTTAAAACCTCGACCATCTGTCTGTCTGTCTGTCTGTCTGTCTGTCTGTCTGTCTGTCTGTCTGTCTGTCTGTCACACATCACACTTTTCCCCTGCTCATATCTCCGCAACCGTTGCCCCGATCCATGCCAAATTTTGCACACACACACTCCTTGCCTGCCAAACCACAACCACAAAGCATCAATGCTCACATGACCCTCTTATAGCGCCTCCATGAGGCCAGTTCTTGCAAAACACATTTATGGACACAGCTCCTACAATCTTTGGCCAAAAATCACGCAAATCGGTACACAGTATGTCTACACTCATGTCATCAACATGGATTTGTCCCATTTAGCGCCACCTTCAGGCCGATTTTTTAAAACACTTTTTTGGACACTACTCCTACAGATTTTGCCCTAAAATCACGCAAATCGGTACACAGTATGTCTACACTCATCTCATCAACATGGATCTTTCCCATATAGCGCCACCATCACATTTTTGGACACTGCTCCTACACATTTTGCCCTAAAATCACGCTGCGACCTGACGGTCGCTTATCTCCCGATTAGGGAGTCTTACTGGTTAGACAAAAATGGAGAACAGTAAAAGTATAGTCAATACAATATAAATGTAGTACAGTACAAGTACAGTTAAACACCCTGCCTAAAAGGAACATCTCAAATAAGACCTTTTACGGTCTTTTTTATTTTTGAAAGCCCTCAGTATTTAATTAATGGACATAATAAATAGCAAGCAAAGAAAACATTCAATAATATCACAGTTATAAAAACACTATATGTACAGGGTTGGGGAAACAAGGGGGTGGGGCTAAGGTAAAGGTGGGGGTGCTCACTTCTGGCCTGTCTATGGGAGAAGTGACAACTACCTCCTTCTCTGGCCTCCTGAAAGGTGAGTTTTCACCTGTCTATGGGAGAAGTGACAACTACCTCCTTCTCTGGCCTCCTGAAAGGTAAGTTTTCAGGGCAGTTTTGAAGGATGCCAGCGAGCTACATGTTTTAAGGGAGGTAGTCAAGGAATTCCACACCTGGGTGGCAGTGTTGTAGAAGGAGAATTTACCCATATCTGTCTTATGGATTTGTGTTATCAGGTCATTGTGTGCGCTCCCTCTGGTGTTGTGGTTGTTAGGGTTGGGGGCGGTAACCGCCGTACCGCGCTATACCGAGTTCTACCGCGGTGTCAGTGTGCTTACCGCGGTAAAAAAGACCAAAAAAGGTATATTTTTTATTGGAAAACAAGCGAGTTTTAAAACGGTGGAGAAGCGAGGACCGCATGCGCTCCATGCCGCTATGCTCTGGGCCGTGTACCACATGTTTGGAAGCCACATGTCACTCAGACACAGACCTGCACACAGTGCACAGGGCAGGAGAGTACGGAGCACAACTATGACGGAGCAGCATAAACTTTCTCTGTAATCCACTCGACACAAGGATGTTAATCTTGTGTTGTGGCATATCTTTTTTTTATTCATACGGATTACTGGCGGAGCGCGGGCCGCGTGGACTAAAACCGAAAATTAAACTATTTTACTTTTTCCACCGCGTCGCCCGTTGTGCCCCGTCCGGCGGCGCGTCTGCGATTTTATAACCTTTTCTGTCAAGTCTTGTAACTAAAACCTGTATATAGCAGCACTCAATCACTGCGATTTGAGAGTTGAGACGTGACGTGAGTTTACAGAATCACTGTACACGATCTGACTACCCGTCTTCTTCTGGTTTGTTCACACAGCTGTTTGTGTCTGAAAAGCCCAAGTAGCTAGCCTACGTTACTATGGTAACCCGACAGTGCAGATCTAAAAGCTCAGAACGCGTCTCGGATGCGATGTGTTGTGAGCTTGTAGATCTGCTCCTTTCAAAGCCATACCCGCTGTGATGTACGGAGAAGTATAACTCGGGCAGTCAGGCTGTGGAGAGGCGACTTTTGGGAAGATGATTGCAATATTTTGGCTTATCGCCGAACCTTAATTAATAGATACGGGGGTGCGGTAATTACCGCAGTACCGGCGGTAAATGGGAAGACGGTAATCGCGGTAACAAAATGACGATACCGCCCCAGGCCTAGTGGTTGTGGGTGTCGCTAACTTTTTGGAGATGTTTGGTCAGATATGCAGGTACTTAGGGGATGGAGGGCAGATTTGCGTTGACTATTTTTTAAAGTCACTCCCATTTTTAGTTGTTTAACTCTGTCTTCAACGCAGAGCCATCTTAGGCTAGCAAAATGTGTGGGAGAAACATGGGTCATGGGCCCCAGGTCGAGAAGTAGCCCAATCAGTTTGTTTTGGGAGGTTTGGAGCTTAGTCTTTAGTGATTCTTTGATGTTGGAGTACCATGAGGTGCAAGCGTAGTCAAAGTGGGACTGAATGAGGGCCCAGCAAGAGTCCTGAGGGCACTTTTGTTGACAAAAGTGGAGATTCTGCCCAGGAATCGTGTTCTTGTTCTCTGATAAAATATCACTAGAAATGGGAGTGTTTCTCTTCACCCGCGGCTCCCACATACAGTAAGCTACCGTTTAAGAAGCTCAGGAGGATTGACATACTGTGTGTGTGGAGGTCCAGGTTCACTGAAGACAGGAGGTATTCCCATAGACGCGTCACTCTTCATAGACACACAGCTGGGTGTTGGAGACTCTGCTCTGTGGTCAACACTTCTGGAATCACAACAATACTCATACAATGATCATGTGAATGAAAGAGTCTGTTTGTTATAGATGCTGTATTGTTACATTGCATTTTACAAGAGAGTAAAACTCCATGTTGAAGTAACAGTAAAAACATTGAGATAAAATATCACTGGGAATCAGTAAAATGTACTAAAATGGATCCATACTGTAGATCTGCATGGCAACACTGAGTGTACATATATTGTAGATTACACAACAGGTAGTTCTGACAAAGCAATCTGATTGGTTGAAATAGCCGTGATGATAATGAGCATTATGGAAACAACATGACTGAACATCAACATGAATTAAATAAAATCATATAAACAAAGTAACACGCAGTCAGTCTGTACACTGAACACATTGTGAATTGTACAATTCTTTCACAAACTGCACACATAGTAGACTACTGTACAGTGAATTCCATAGATTAGTGGTTCTCAACCTGTGTGTCGGGACCCCCAGGAGGGTCCCCATATGAATGTTGGGGAGTCGCCAAATGACAGTGACAATTTAAGTAACCCTTTTCATACCAAAAAAGTTTAAAAAAGAAGAGACCTTTATAACTTCATCGAAAGTAATCAACAAACTATAAAAAAGGAAGAAATGGTCAAATTACCAAGATTGTCAAATAATATAAGAGAGAGGCAAAGATGTTGAAAATAGCCAATCTACAAGCTCACAACAACTCACATCTCAAGGTATTGTCAGCTTGTAGATCTTCTATGTTCACTCTATTTACTGTATATATGGAACCAAGTGAAACTAAATGTAATGCCTCAACTACTACATTCCAAGTCAGGGTATGGGGGTCCCAGATTAAAATATGATTATGTCGGGGTCTCCAGTTCAAATATGATTATTTTAGGGTCTCCAGTTCAAATATGATTATTTTGGGGGTCTCTGATTCAAATATGATTATTTTGTGGGTCTCCGATTCAAATATGATTATTTGGGGGTTCACGGCCTGAAAAGGTTGAGAACCAATACTATAAATAAAGCTTGAAAAGGGAGGATACTGTTATTAGACTCTGTGTCTTTTTTTGTATCCATATTTGCACATTATCGTGACATCACTTTGTTGTGTTATGATGTTGTGTATATTGTATAGTCTTAGAGTGTGTATTGTATAATAGGAGGATTGACATACTGTGTGTGTGGAGGTCCAGGTTCACTGAAGACAGGAGGTATTCCCATAGACCAGTCACTCTTCATAGACACACAGCTGGGTGTTGGAGACTCTGCTCTGTGGTGAAGACTTCTGGAATCACAACAATATTCATACAATGATCATGTGAATGAAAGAGTCTGTTTGTTATAGATTCTGTATTGTTACATTGCATTTTACAAGAGAGTAAAACTCCATGTTGAAGTAACAGGAAAAACATTGTGATAAAATATCACTGGAAAGCAGTAAAATGTTCTAAAATGGAGCCATACAGTAGATCTGCATGGCAACACTGAGTGTACATATATTGTAGATTACACAACAGGTAGTTCTGACAAAGCAATCTGATTGGTTGAATAGCTGTGATGATAATGAGCATTATGGAACAGTCTCGGATACAACATGATGGTTGAAATAAAATCATATAAACAAAGTAACAGGCAGTCAGTCTGTATACTGAACACATGGTACCTTGAATTCTATATACCTTGAGATCTTCAGTTACTGGAGTAAGAGAGGAAACATCCGTTTCTGCTACCCAGGACGGAGGTGCGAGAGACTAGAAAAGTCCTTTGTGCCGGTCGCTCTCAAGCAATACAATGAGACTCATGACGGTCGCTTGCCAAGGCCAACTAGGATAACCTAGGATAACCTAGGTCCAGGACAACTGTTACCTTGCACTACAGGAACAAAAATTGTACTGACTCTGATCGCTAAGTATTTTCCCTGAGAGGGTTGCTTGTGGCGTCTTGCTGTGGCTCCCTTTCTTGCGTTTTTATTTTGTTATTCTTGATTTATTTACTCTGACTCTGGACACTTATTTTGGCCCTGAACTATTGGTTGTGTTGGTTGAATTGAGTACTATTGCTGTGTTGATATGGTGGTGAGATACTTGTGTTGCACTGACTAGCATTGACCGTTATGAACACTTTTTTTTTTGCTCTGTTAGGCTGTTGGCTCTTAGTTAAGCTGTTCTTTGAGTAATGCTTTTGTGTGTGTGTGTGTGTGTGTGTGTGTGTGTGTGTGTGTGTGTGTGTATGTATGTGTGTGTGTGTGTGTGTGTGTGTGTGTGTGTGTGTGTGTGTGTGTGTGTGTGTGTGTGTGTGTGTGTGTGTGTGTGTGACATGACACTAGTGTGTGTATTGTGTAATAGGAGGATTGACATACTGTGTGTGTGGAGGTCCAGGTTCACTGAAGACAGGAGGTATTCCCATAGACCAGTCACTCTTCATAGACACACAGCTGGGTGTTGGAGACTCTGCTCTGTGGTCAACACTTCTGGAATCACAACAATATTCATACAATGATCATGTGAATGAACACATAGACTGGACCTGAATGATAATGTCAGGCGCCGGAGCAGATGATGTCTCCAAGTGGAGGAAAGTTCAGATCATTTCCCAATTCCCCCCCCCCCCCCCTCCCCCCCCCCCATCTCCAGCCTCAAAATAAACCAAAGCTCCTCACTCTCCAGCCCCCCTGGCCCCTCCTCTCTCCTCCCAATTCCCCTGTCCCCGTCTCTTGACCGCAGTCCTCCACTTCCAACAATGTGACTGATTCAGACCTGCTACAGAGCATGCTTTGGAGGCAATGGGCTTTGCTTTGGACTTTCTTAAAAAGCCATAACTAAGATTGCCAAATTATTGTAGTAAAGTAAAAGTACAATATGGATCCGAGATGTAGTGGAGTAGAAGTAAAAGTACTGTAAACTGAAAATATGCATAAAGTGCAAGTACAGTACTTAAGTAAATGTACTTAGTTACTTTACACCACCTCCATTGTGTGTATATGGTACAGGAGGATTGTCTTACTTTAAGCGTGGAGGTGGTTCATCTTTAGACCCACAGCTGGCTGTTGGAGACTCTGCTCTGTGGATGAGATGTTTGTCTCTTCCCTCCTCCTCCTCTCTCTCCACACACTCACTCATCTTTGGTCTTTATCCTGTCAAGATTAGCAGAAAATAGGAAATGATTAATGAATGAATGTACAAAACACACACACACACACACACACACACACACACACACACACACACACACACACACACACACACACACACACACACACACACACACACACACACACACACACACACACACACACACACACACACACACACACACACACACACACACACACACACACACACACACACACATGTTGTGAGTTTTCTGTGCTTGATCCCACACTGAACTAAGCACAATCAAGTGAACACTGGAGATGTGGCGTAACGGAATGGATTTCTACTCAGAGAGGGCAATTCTTTCAAGATAAGATGCTGCATTCAAGTTCAGGAGAGTTTGGACAAGGACATTCTCTTGAATGCTGCATTCATGGTCTGGAGAGAGCACGTTTTACAGATGGATAAAAGGGCAGGGGCTCAAGCCCCATTTTGATGTCTATGTGTGCACAAGCCTGCAAGCGCGCGCGCACACAAACACACACACACACACACACACACACACACACACACACACACACACACACACACACACAGTAGATGAACAACAATATCACCATCATAATGCTGAGACTACAGTAGATGAACAACAATATCACCATCATAATGATGAGACTACAGTAGATGAACAACACTATCACCATCATAATGATGAGACTACAGTAGATGTACAACAATATCACCATCATATATGATGAGACTACAGTAGATGAACAACAATATCACCATCATAATGATGAGACTACAGTAGATGAACAACAATATCACCATCATAATGATGAGACTACAGTAGATGTACAACAATATCACCATCATAATGATGAGACTACAGTAGATGAACAACAATATCACCATCATAATGATGAGACTACAGTAGATGTACAACAATATCACCATCATAATGCTGAGACTACAGTAGATGAACAACAATATCACCATCATAATGATGAGACTACAGTAGATGAACAACAATATCACCATCATAATGATGAGACTACAGTAGATGTACAACAATATCACCATCATAATGATGAGACTACAGTAGATGAACAACAATATCACCATCATAATGATGAGACTACAGTAGATGAACAACAATATCACCATCATAATGATGAGACTACAGTAGATGCAGATGCATGCAGTAGCTCTTGTCAACCAACAGGTGTCCTACTGCACCACAGCATTGAAATATCACAATAGAAGAACAGGGAGACCTTGGAATATCATGTTAACAGTGGTGTAAAGTAACTAAGTACATTTACTTAAGTACTGTACTTCAGTACAATTTTGAGGTAGTTGTACTTTACTTGAATATTTCCAATGTCCAATACTTTTACTTCTACTCCACTACATCATGGATCCAAATACTGTACTTTTACTCTACTACATTTATTTGAAAACATTAATTACTAGATAATTTGCAGATACAAATTATATTATAAAACATACATGAACCACTTTAGCCTTATTTTATACCACGGATATTTGAAAATAGACGATCTACAAGCTCATAACGTGTCACATCACAACACGTTGTGAGCTTGTAGATCTGTACTTTTACTTTTGGTACTTTAAGTCCATTTTGATGCCAATACTTTTGTACTTTTACTCAAGTACATTTTGTATTCTCGACTTTCACTTGTAACAGAGTATTTCAATATTGCAGTATTGATACTTTTACTTCAGTAAAACATGTGAGCAGGCTACTTTTTCCACTACTGCATGTTAATAATACTATTGATTAACATTCTTTACCATAGCCTGGTTAATAAACCAGACCCACCCAGTGAGGCTGGCCCCACCAGACTAACTTTACCCTGGTTAAAATAATGTATCATCATAGCCTGGTTAATAAACCAGACCCACCCAGTGAGGCTGGCACCACCAGGCTAACTTTACCCTGGTTAAAATAATGTATCATCATAGCCTGGTTAATAAACCAGACCCACCCAGTGAGGCTGGCACCACCAGGCTAACTTTACCCTGGTTAAAATAATGTATCATCATAGCCTGGTTAATAAACCAGACCCACCCAGTGAGGCTGGCACCACCAGGCTAACTTTACCCTGGTTAAAATAATGTATCATCATAGCCTGGTTAATAAACCAGACCCACCCAGTGAGGCTGGCACCACCAGACTAACTGTACCCTGGTTAAAATAATGTTTCATTCACTAAACCAAGTCATGGACTGCTGGCAGCTTTGAGATGTCGGATAGTTCAACAGTTCCTTTGTATTAAAATATTTAAATAGATATTTTTCTTGATTGGATTGTTTTAATTTTTATTTTGAGCCTTTACATTGGCCTACCTGCTGTTAATTGCTTACTACATTCACAAACACTCAGCGGTGAACAGATAATTGTAACTGGGGGGACGATGGGGGAGCTGGCATTTGTAGAGCAGGGGCGAATTGTCAACAAACAATAATGAATAATACAAATTTACGACAAACGAGATTCTCTCCCTTAGGGTATTGATAACTGTGAACAGACCAGGTCATTGGCAGTTTCCAACTCCAAATCTGAGGACTGTAGGTGATTGGATAGGGTTTTTGTGAGACTGAAGACGCTTTCCAACATAAAACATAATTGTCTTTCACATATTCAAAGATATTTTATAGATGTATTCCTTAAATATTTTTCATCACAATTGGGTTCGTGGGGAGGGGGGCCTCAGGGGGTGCTAAGCCTTCCAGCTCCCCCAGAGCCGTCAAGAGGAAACCAAACCACATCCTTAAAACATGTGTTCCACACAGACAGCTTCCCCTCAACCACGTGGTTTATATTCAAGAGAAGCAGGGAGCAAGCAGCAGCCTGCTCTCTGCATGTTGCTGTCTGCAACGGAAACACTGTGTGTGTGTGTGTGTGTGTGTGTGTGTGTGTGTGTGTGTGTGTGTGTGTGTGTGTGTGTGTGTGTGTGTGTGTGTACAGGATAACAGGATACAGAAGGCGGCCTCTAGACCGCATGACACTGTTAACAACCTCCACCGGCTGTCAGTCAGTCAGTCAGTCAGTCAGTCAGTCAGCACCCTGGCCAAAAGAGGCAATGTAAATGGCATGAATCTGAAGACACCAGAAGTGCCGAGGTTAACGGAAGTTACGTCATGCGTTGCAGTCTTCCGGTGAAATTCTCCCGGCGGAAGTAGCACCGTTTCATGCCGTTTCAGCCTATGGTCGTAACCAGGCTTTTCTCTTCGGTGAGATGAGTAAGCCTGACTACGAAGGGTCAGTCTGTCAGTCACACGTCACACGTCACACTTTTGCCCTTCTCATATCTCCGCCACCGTTGCCTCAATCCATGCCAAAATTTGGCAATCAGTACACACTTGGTCTACACTCATCGACTCATGTCTTCAACAAGGATCTGTCCCATTTAGCGCCACCATCAGGACGATTTTTTCAAACATTTGTGGACACTGCTCCTACAGATTTTGCCCTAAAATCACGCAAATCGGTACACAGTATGTCTACACTCATCTCATCAACATGGATATGTCCCATATAGTGCCACCATCGAGCCAATTTTTTCAAACACATTTTTGGACACTGCTCCTACACATTTTGCCCTAAAATCACGCTGACGGTCGCTTATCTCCCGATTAGGGAGTCTTACTGGTAAATAATGCTACCAAATACACACGTTACTTAGGGTTAAATAATCAACATAATGATGTCATAATGTTCTGCTCTGTCTAAATGTATTTTGCTGGTGACATCAATCATAAGATTCATAACCAGATTAACCACAGAGAACAAGTACAGACAGGCAGACTAGACAACAGGGAGTGGTAGCTTTAGTAGAAACCAGAAGCATAAAGTAGCCTATAAACTGTTCCTGTGAGAACCAAGTGGTTAGTAGTGAATATTAAAACAACAACACCTACTTTACGTTAGCTTTTGGTCCTTATTGTGTTTTGTTTTGTCTTCCTCACATGTTGTCCACACTGTCAAGTTCACAGTTGTTGTCGTGTCTCAAAATGGCTCCCTGAGATACGCTGTGCACTTTCATTTCCTTATACTGTGACTTTGACCCGCCTCTACAGCTCTAGGGCTACAGTCAGTTAGATCAGTGGTTCTCAACCTGCGGGTCGGGACCCCCAAATTATTTGGGGGGGTCCCCAGACGTTTAGCTAAATGTTAACATTGTTTTCTCTCTCAACAGTTAACAGACCAACATACATTATAACTTATAATGTATGTTGGTCTTAGTGTATCTCACATTTATAAAGTGACAATTTAAAGACTTTAAAGACCTTTTTAGTACCTCTGGTCAAACATTGGTCAAATTGTCAAATATTAGAGGCAGACATTGTGAAAATAGCAGATCTACATGCTCACAGAGCATGTAGATCGGCTATTTTCACAATATGGAACAGATCGAGTCAAACTAAATGTAATGCCAACTGCCAACTCCTACAATTCCAAGTGCTTGTGCAGGGGGGTCCCCAGTTCAAATATGATTATTTCAGGGGTTGCTGCCTGAAAAGGTTGAGAACCACTGAATACACAGGGGAACCAACACATAGTAGTCAGGGAACGAGTTGGGCAACTGTCTGAAGCACAGCCTATATATATCAGTACTCACTGAGTCAACCAAATTATGCACAGCCGTGCATGCACACACACGCCCACACATAGCCACACACACACACACACACACACACACACACACACACACACACACACCCACCAGGGTTTCCGCTAGGCATTTTTGGGGCCGGCAGGATTATATTTTACCGGCCAATCAATTAATTTATCGGCCATATTATAATGAACGTCACATACGTGTTTGCAGATGAGATACTGCATGTGCATGGTGCACCGTGCACCCAACTGATAATTACACCATTTTATGTTTGCGCTGGGCTTCCTTCCTCTTTATCACAGATGCAATTGCAATATGTTCCAACAAAATATTATTATCCTATTATCCTATTATCTACTCATGTAGAGGTATTGCTTGCCAAAAAAAGAAGTGAATAGGTTAAAGTGGGCGCGCAACTCAAGCCAACCGTTTGCGCGCCCTGCCACACAGTGGCCTACAAAAGTTAATAGTAGTCTATATGATTTTGGCTTCACGTCTCATTAAACCTTTTACACACAACATTTGTTTTATTTTGTTAATGTTATGTTATGATGGCGCAAGGAAGGTTGACTTGCCTCTGTTGCTTTGACCACGATGGCATCACATCCATGCAATCAGAAAGTCATGTGCGTGCGTGCTTGTATAATATCCATGATTCCACAGAGTTCGGGTCCCTTTTTTATTATCGTCTACTGGGTCCAGCTTGGTATAGATTACCTCGGAAGAACCCCAGTTCTGTTCTGATTATAACACTAAAACCACGCTGTATTGCGCTGATTGTTATACAAGGTGCTGGAACTGTCAGCTGTGAAACATAATGTGTGCTTCTCCGTAAGGCTGTGTGCGTGTCTAAAATAGCAGACATACAAGTATAGGGTTTCCATTGTACACTCTGGGATTGTTTGGTTATGCCTAAACAATGATGTCATAAGATGGGGACGTTGTTGTTCTGTGGTGTTGGAGAGAGACACATGTGTGCAGATATATAATAAATGGTTTAGCCGAGTTGGCGTTCCAAAGAGTTACCTCCTGGTCATCTTGTCTTTATAAAGAGATCATTAAGACTGTTTTCTCTCCGTGGACAGTTACTTGGAGTTTCTACTTTGTCTGTGTTTACGCTGGACTCGAGCACTATGCTTGGTGGACGTAAGAGTGAGGACTGTAAGAAAGAGAGCACGACGTGGGATATGGACGGAGAGAGAGAAGATTACGGACGTGTTTAAATGTGACAAGAACGGAGACGTGCGGGGAAACGGCCAGGAGCCGTTTGCTACATGGATAAAGCAGTTCGAAGCCGCGGTCCGCGCTCAGACGAGGGGGGCGTCGTCCACAGGCTACAATGATACTCTGGCCAACATTCTGCCTACCAGGCTGGACGGGGCAGCGTTCCTGTTGTGGGACAGTCTGCCTGGACAGGTACAGTGGGATTATGGACGTGTGAAGGAGAGGCTGAATGATGCTTTTGGGATGAAGCAATAACTGCTGTACTTCCAGACCTGCGTGAATGCGCGTCCCCGCCAGGCAAACGAGAGCTTGGAGGTGTATGCAGCGGATATTTCCAGGCTCGTGGCAGAGGCATTTCCCGACTATGACTGGGTTGCACAGAATGGTGAGAAATTCAGGCGTTTTCTTGCCGGCCTGGACCCTGTTCTTCAGTCCAAGTGCCATGAACAGGGGGCAACTGACATGGAAGAGGCTCTGATAATAGCAAACCGCTGTGAGCGTGCGCGACAGGCTGTGCTGGGGGCTGGCACGCCACCTGTGTCACCCTATTGTGGCCCACATCCGGCTGTTGTGGCCCATCTCAATTCACCGGCACCGGCTGCTGTTGTGGACTGTAATGCTAACGCGGCAGAGAAGCTCATCCATGTTGTGGAACGCCTCACCTTGAAGGTGGACAACTTACAGACTGAGGTGCAGGAGCTGAGAGCGAGTGGCCGCAAGAGCCAGGATGCAGGGGAGCGCGGAGGACAAGATGACCAGGAGGTAACTCTTTGGAACGCCAACTCGGCTAAACCATTTATTATATATCTGCACACGTGTCTCTCTCCAACACCACAGAACAACAACGTCCCCATCTTATGACATCATCGTTTAGGCATAACCAAACAATCCCAGAGTGTACAATGGAAACCCTACACAAGCTCAAAGCGCGGCGCGTTTCGCCTTGTTGTGAGCTTGAAGCTCTGATATTTCCAATGCTCGTAACCATCGTACGACGAAGACTGATCTAATGCCCACAGCGCAGTAGAGATGGGATTTATGGCTATTTAAAGTGAGCCGGATCTCTGGGATCCGTTCCTTTCAAAGAGCCGTTCAAAAGACTCATTCTAGTAGTTACTTTGTAGATTTTGATTATAATTACAAATAACTTCAACCCTATATACATTTATTTCAGACATATATAGGTAGACTACATATCTGCCATTTGAAAATAGCTGATCTACAAGCTCACAATGCTATCGTTCATTTCAAGGAGCCGTTCAAAAGACTCGATTCGTTCGCGAACGTCCCACCTCTACAGCGCAGCATGAAGAAGCAGCAGTGGCGGTGAGCTCCGCTGTCGTCAGACAGACTCACAGAACATGATACAAATTTAAAATTGTGATGGGTTTTAATGGTTGTAGCTTTACTACTTTAGACAAATAATTATGTGTACAATAAGATTAAATGATAAAATAGCCTAAGAGGCATTTTCCCAGCCGGCCACGGTGGCCGGTGGACTTTATAATTACCGGCCAATTAAACATTTAACCGGCCAATGGCCGGTAAATACCGGCTAACGGAATCTCTGACACACACACACACACACACACACACACACACACACACACAGTACAGTAAACAGTATACAGCAGGCTGTAAGTCATATTGAATCATTGTCTCACCTAGTGTAGAAGTAAACGCCTGTTCTTGCGTCCTGCATATACATCCACAATCTTCTCAGGCGACAACTTTGCTGTTAAGTCATCCTCGATGTTCAGAATGGCAAGTGTTGTTGAGCGCAGTCAACATGGAATCCTCCTCATGGCAGAGAAACTCCTCTCTGTGGTAGCAGATCCAATTGGCAGAGTCAGTGCCAACTGTAGCATCTTGAACAGATTGGGATAGCTGTCCTTTTTAACTGTCTTTTTAAGATGGTCAAGGTCAAGTGAAACTGTTGTGCTTGACGAGGCAGCCGAGGCTTTCACCAGATCCATCTCTGCTCCAAGCAGGACAGGATGGATTTTCAGTGGCTGTGCATATCTTTCTAGGAGAGGTTCCACTCCGTTCTTGTCACATTTAAACACTGCTGCACATGCCTGTGCAAGTTCTATTGACTCCCCTGTGAACCGCCTGTCAAGTTCTGCGATCAGAGAATCCAATACGGGCAGATAAAGGTGTTGGTGTTCACACTCTGACTCACTTCTGTGACTGTCTCACTTTCATCATCCATTTGGCGTTGGCCCAAAGTAGACGTTATCAGGAAACCCGACAGGGAGGAGGGGGGTGGAGTCACTGGAGTGGTCTGCAGTTGGGCCAGGGGCAGGGGCTGCTGCTGCTTCAGCATCCTCCTCAGTTACAGTCACCGCCGCCACGTCTTTCACCTTGTCCTCGCTGAACTTTTTCTCTGATTCCCACACCGTGCTCCACGTATCAGTGTTTGCCTGCCTCAGAGATTTGAAGTGAGCTTTTAGATTTTCTGCAGCCTGGCAGAGCGTGGAGTTGCTGGACTGCAGGGCCTTGTGTGTAACGTGGATCACACGCAGTATATCCTCAGATAAAACCAGACATGCAATGAATGACATTCTTGTCATGTGTTCATTTAGGCCAGTGGCATCAACAGCCCATCTCCCTCCCTCATCACTAATGTCTTTTAGGCACCCAGTGATAGCAGAGTAGTGGGTTTTAACTGCATGCACGGCCCTCCACTTACATGCCCATCTCGTCTCACTGGGCTGTACCATTTCCTTTTTTTCATGTGCAGTGATTTCTGGATTTCAATACATTTATGGTGATTTGACGGTTGTGCAAATACAGAGAACAGTTTATCAATAACGTTCAGGAATGTTTTCACGCTGCGATTGACAGTGCAACACTCTACAAGCACCAGATTTAGTTTGTGTGCCAAGCAGTGAATATAAGCTGCGTAGGGATAGGTCTCTTTGATGCGCTGCTGTACTCCTGACAGGTGCCCCGACATTACAGAGGCACCATCGTAACTCTGTGCAACAATTGGGATGTTTTTGAGACCACCCATCTCCAGTCCTGTGTTTATAGCGTCCACGATCCCAGCCGCATCACGAGATGCTGAACAGTCAAGGAAACACAGAAAACGCTCCTTGATTTCAAGCTGCTCTGTATATCTTAAACAAATCGACAACTGTTCCGTTTTGGAGGACCTGGCCTCGTCTGCCATAATAGAAAAAAAAAAAACGTATCCTGCACAGTTTTTGCAATGTCTGCATAAACCAAGTTAGCACATATTTCAATTATTTCATTCTGTAATTTTGGACTTGTAGAATTAAAATAATTTGACTGCATGCTTTCAAAATCAGAATCATATTTAGAATACCAGCTGCAAAAATCACGAAAATTGCCCTGTGAGTCTGACTCTTTCCCCTCCCTGTGTCCACGGAAAGGCAATCCAAGTTTAGACAACAGACAACAGACATCAACCACTTTGCACAAATAAGATCTGTTCTTCTCAACAGTAGCTTTATGACTATCTGATAGTTTAGCTGCAATAGAGCCTGTAGATGTGCTCTTTTTAAAGTTGTCCCATTTAATGATGCAGTTCTTATGGCCTTCAGATATTGCGTGTTTGTCCAGTTTAGAGCCCAGCTTACTCCAGTCACTCACTCCATCCTTACGAAATGAATCCTTGACGCTGCTGTCATTCTGGAACTGCCGGCAGGGAAAACAAAAGACGGCGTCCTTTGCAATAGAATATTCCATCCATGGGTGCTTATTGCAATAAATGGTGGAAAAAGATCTTTTGCTTTTTCCAATAATTTTTTCGGGGAATTCAGATAGAACAGGTTGCTTGTGTTTTTCCCCAAGATCATCCACCGAAGGCCCCGCGGCCTCATCCACTCTAACTGATGGCCCCGGGCTGGGTGGTGGTTCTGGGGCCTCATCCACTCTAACTGATGGCCCCAGGCTGGGTGGTGGTTCTGGGGCCTCATCCACTCTAACTGATGGCCCAGGGCTGGGTGGTGGTTCTGGGGCCTCATCCACTCTAACTGATGGCCCAGGGCTGGGTGGTGGTTCTGGGGCCTCATCCACTCTAACTGATGGCCCCGGGCTGGGTGGTGGTTCTGGGGCCTCATCCACTCTAACTGATGGCCCCAGGCTGGGTGGTGGTTCTGGGGCCTCATCCACTCTAACTGATGGGCCCCGGGCTGGGTGGTGGTTCTAGGGCCTCATCCACTCTAACTGATGGCCCCGGGCTGGGTGGTGGTTCTGGGGCCTCATCCACTCTAACTGATGGCCCCGGGCTGGGTGGTGGTTCTGGGGCCTCATCCACTCTAACTGATGGCCCCAGGCTGGGTGGTGGTTCTGGGGCCTCATCCACTCTAACTGATGGCCCCGGGCTGGGTGGTGGTTCTGGGGCTGCTGCTAGCGTCCGGGCCTGCGGGCCTGGCGGCTCTGCTGGGGCCGCTGGTATCTCGGCAGAATCTGCTGCTATGGTCGGGACCGGCTTCTGTTGGCTGCCGTCGTCAGGCGGCTGCGGCTCCTGTGTTGGCGTTTTACGCTTCAGAAATGGACGGATATCCATGTTTGCTGCTGAATTTGTTTGAGCTATCAGTCACGCTACAGGTACACACTAGAGCTGGGATCGGGCCCATTTTTTCTGTCCGACCCGAACCTGTGTCCGACAGTTTTCTGTCCGACCCGAGTCGACGTCCGAGCATTAATCATGAAAAAGCGTCCGACCCGAGCCGAGGCCCGAACCTTATGTTTTCAACGCTTTTTCACCTCGTTTCTTTTTCTTTGAGGAAGCCACTGATTTACACTCACTAGCAAACGTGTTATAATGTGCAGTGAGTGCATGCAGCGTGCCTGTTTGTCTTTAATAATATTAAGCCACATTGTGGCTTGTCAAAGTGTTTTAGATAATTACATAAGTAGGCTACTTTGATTATTAAATAATAGGCTATAACGTGCACTGCGCGTCTGGTGACTCAGGTCCGACTGCAGTCAGTGACTCGCTGCAGTCACACACTTAAAATCCTCTTTTACAAACTGTTAATAAAGTATTCACACACAAACCTTTTCCGCAGTTAAATCAATATAAAAATGTATTCAGTCTTACCAGCATAGACGAATCTGACATCTGCTTTTAATATCCAGCGTCCGCAAACTCCAGTCCACGTAACAGCGGCCTTGGCCGTCTTTCTTAATCAAAAACTATTATTAATCCAACCATTATGGTTTATGGGTTTTAGGCTTAGGCTACATTCAACATCGGACTTTTTAATTATATCTGCGTTGACAACAGCGTTGAAATGCGTCCATACCGCTGATTTCGCTCTTTCGTTTTCAATTGCTTTAAACTTTCCCGTATACAAGTTAACTTTTATCTCGGCTGGCGGCAACATTATCTCTCACTCATTCGCTTTTTCTTCTCGTGTATCTGTTTGTTTGTTTGTTCTCTATCACATATGACACTCCCACTTCCTTTTCCCCATGAACATGTGCATGGTTGTCAAAACAACGCACTGAGCGTAGTCACGTGCACCAGAAAGACAAGGAAATAGCACACACAGAGACGATAGTTGTATCGTTTTACACTTTATTTTCTATAAATCAAAATTATGTCCGACCCGAATCGACGTCCGACAATTAATTGTGAAAATGCGTCCGACCCGAGCCCGAGCCCGTCGGGCTTGTCGGGTCCCGTCGGATTTCGGTCGGGTATCCCAGCTCTAGTACACACCACAGATATAAAAAGCTAGATACCTCGTCCACCCACTGCAGTTGATTGGAGCGACCCGTCTCGCCTTGGTGGGCTCAAAAGAGGAAGTGTCGAGGGCAGGCTGCCACTCAAAAACACTACTGGCCAATCACAACGTGTCTTTTCCGGGACTTTTCCATTCAAACCTGCCCACCGACCTTACGCACACAGAAGAATTCCAAGCCTGTCAATCAAAAATGGCCACCAAGGCGAGACGGGTACCAGAGAGCCGGAAGAGGCGTCAACCTTTTTATTCTGTGGGTTCAGGTAGGAAGAGGGAAGACTCACTTACTTCCGTCTTCCATTCCATCGCACGTGAATGCCAAAAGAAAATCATGTCACATGACATGATTAGGCCTACTCTTAAATTAAATTATTACAAAACAACTAAACATAATAGAATTCATATGTATTTCCCACAATTGTTTTATTTGTATTGATAGTTAAAAAGTGCACGCAAAAAATATATTTTATTGAACATGTTTTGTCTAAAGTGCACAAATCTGCCCGCCTGTCCCCTTGGCCATTTTGAGTGCTCTCCTTTTTTTCATTGGTTGAACAAATGTATTTAATTTAAGGTATTTGTTTTGTAGAAAGCAATATATTTTTTTCTAAATTAAGAGATGCTTATAAAATTCCCACTAGCTCAAGGAACAACCACTCTTTTCACATTGGCCTGTTATGGTGCCACCAGCAGGTCGACTTTTGCCAAACACATTTTTGGATCAAAATGCCTCAAATCATGCATGCAATCATGTCACATTGCCGTTAAAGGCCAAAGAAAACATGACACCCTTTCCACATTTAGCGACGCGCCACCAGGACCTACCTGACCTGGTGGAGACCTGTGCTCGGAAGAGCACTGCTTCTAGTTTTTTCTTTTGTGAATAGGACATTATTTTGACCACTCTGGAGTATAGAGTATGTTATGTTATGTTCCTGTGGTCAGGTAGGACACCTACAGGTTGAAGAGGGATACTGCAGTAACTAAAAACAGAAGGTGATAAATCCATGCTGAAACATGAACGTTAATCTGATTGTATTGAATGTTTCCATTTCCCACAAAAGAATATTAAAAACTAAATGTATTAGTAGGACAGTATGAGTCACCAGAAAAAAGGGTGTTTTTGATGACTTTATCCTGGTTAAAATGGAGTTTGAAGTTACAATGGGTGTGTATGGGAACGGGCCCAGACAGCATAATGCATTTCATATTAATCACACAGCTGATTAGACTTAATGAGCTTGACCTGAGGATTTAAAGTACACCACTATAAAGGAAACTGCAAAGATTTGGTTGTATTAACATTTATTTTTTATAAAAGTAGAAAAAAGGTCCACAGTAAATTGGAATTGTCTGATGGATATAAACATATTTGGTAAAATAATTTGTGACTCTCCCTCTGGCAGAGTCACCTTCCTTTGTTGCAAAGAACAAAAACAAATCACACAACAAATGCTTCACACAAAATTAAAATAATGCATAAGTAAAAGCAAAAACATGGCAATAATAATAATAAAAATCAGTAATAGACACTAGGACAGTGCAAATTGATTGTCGTACAAATTATTGCAATCAATGATTTGTGTATTTGGCTTTGGACATTGGAACATATAAATGAGACTTGCCTTTTAGGCTTTGTAAATAAAAGTTGCATAGAACATAAAAAGGTAAATGGTGCATTTATACAGCGCCACCTACTGCTCATCAGGAGCAACTGGGGGTTCAGAGTCTTGACTTAAATATACAAATAAATGACTGACAGTGACTGCGACCAATCATCAACATACATAATGGACTACGTCCAAAAATACAACAACCTCTTAACAGACACAAATACATGAAGATGTCACATGACTCCTTACAGCAAGGGTCTTCAACAGGGGGTCCGGGACCGCTAGGGGGTCCTCAGAGTTACTACACGGGGTCCTCCTATAATCTTTTTGTGATAGAAGCTTTTTCTCCTTTTTATATTAACCGCTTGAACCCTAGCGTCCATATTCTGATAACTTTTGCCAAAAATAGCCGATCTACAAACTCACAACGCCTCACAGCAAAGAGCTTCTGTGTAGAGGAGAAAAAAGAGCAGACTAAGTACAGAGTGAAAGGCCAAATGTATTAAGTATTGACGGTTCAAGTGGTTAAATATCTGAAACACAAATTGACATGAAACCAAAATACACTGATGATTGTGCCGTCAAACAATGAAACTATATGGAATCTATGGGTTGTGGGGGTCCCTGCTTCATCTCTCTCTCAACTAAGGGGTCCTTGGCCTGAAAACGTTGAAGACCCCTGCCTTACAGGGTATTGTTTGGACAAGAAATTGATTTGCCAGTGGATGTTATGCTAAACATAAGCAACAACGACACATGCAATATAAACATGGAATGCATTTTTAAAGGTGAGTGCAGTGACCACTTATCCATTGCATCATATGGGCGGTGGGGTTCATTTGGTGCAGACCTGCGCCTGCATTGTTAAGGCATCTATAGAGACACACGGGAACCTACAAATTCACACCCACAATTGAGACAGTGACACCACTTGGGGTAAGGGAGAACGGTGCACTGCAAGCCAGCTCATAGAAGTCAAATTGCAATTCAACTGTAGTTAGCCTACTTTTAAAATAATCCTACATGAACTGAAGACAATATTGAAGTAAAAATATGTTTCCAAATGTATGGACTGTCTTAGTCAACATACCTTCTTGTTTTCTAAATAGATGAAGTGTTTAACATTTAATTTGATACTTGAATGTGTTAGCCATACAGAGCAGAGGGGAGACAGTAGACAGAGAACATGTCTAGAGCACCGCAGTGTGACATTACATTGCTTTGATAATGTAAACATATGTTTTCTCATGCCAATAAAGTTCTTTGAATTGAAATTGAACATTGATTCTATAGAGACACACGGACGCCTACGCCTACACATTCCAGCCCACGATTGAGACACTGCCACCACTTTGGGTAAGGGAGAACTGTGTACTGCAGCTGCATCCTTATGAGACAGCCCCCCTACCCCCCATTTAGTTTGAGTCATATTTTTGTCATCTGATTTTATTTTAGTTTTAGTCGACTAAAATGTTATTTGGCGGCCATGATGGCATGCCTGATTTTATACTTGGTTGTGTGCTGAAAATAGCAGATCTACAAGCTCACAACCTGTCACGCTGCGTCACGTTGTGAGCTTGTAGATCGTCTATTTTCAGAGAGCAACACCCGAGCGCAACCAAACATACAATGACTTTTAGTTCTACTGGATCTCTTCTCCACTAATAGTCCCTCCCTGACATTTTATGAAATTGACAATTCTATATTTAGTCTTAGTTTTAGTCATCATAGCTCAGTGTTTGTTTAGCTTTTATTTAGTCAGTGAAAAAAGGAAGTCGACAGACATTTTTCATCATATTTTTAGTCGTTGAAATCAACACAACTTTAAGTACATTTTGATGCCAATACTTTTGCACTTTTACTTGGAATTCTGGACTTTTACTTTTATCAGAGTATTTCTATGTTGCAGTATTGACTGTACTGTAGACATATAAAATATAAATATATACATAAACTATGTTGCTGTTGGCTGGAAACCTTGGATGTCCAAAATGCTTCCTGTGTTCAAACACACATCCATAGCAACCATATTGGTTGATGTCAACTCATCAGAGACATTATCTGTCCTCACAAAGACACACTGAGGAGGAGGAGGAGTAGGAGTCAAGCCTAAACCCAGGGTAGAGTGGTTCAGTGAATGTGGACTGGAAGGTGTAAATGTGTGTCAGTGAGTCAGAGGACACGTCATAGAAGGACAGAGTCCCAGCAGCATGGTCTACATACACTGCTACTCTGTTGGAGCCAGAGGAACGAACAGGGAGGAAAGTGGTCCTACTATTGTGAGAGACACAGTAAAAGCCTCTGCCTCCCCAACAGCGCAGACTCCAGGACAGATCATTGTCCCCAAGTCTATTAGGACCCTCTCCTCTCCTGCTGATTCCTCTGTAAGCCACTCCTATATTAACATCTCCACTCGTCTCTACCTCCCAGTAACAGCGTCCAGTCAGACCCTCTGTACACAGAACCTGATGATCAGGGTATGACTGAAGCTCCTCCCCCTTTGGCCGAGTCACCTTCCTGTTGTTCTCAGACAGACAGAGTGTTCTGCTCGCTGTGTTTGGATCCAGTGTGAGACGATGGAAGTCTGATGAGAGAACAAGACAGGAAACATTACAAATATTTAATATTTAAAAAGTATTAAAATATTCACACAGAGAGAGAGAGAGAGAGAGAGAGAGAGAGAGAGAGAGAGAGAGAGAGAGAGAGAGAGAGAGAGATTGGTTTACAGTAACTGAGTACACAATAAGTTAATGTTGTGTAGTTAAAGTACTAATACCAGAGTATTTGTATTACTGGATACTTGTGACTTTCACTACATTTCAAAGACACATATTGTACTTTTAACTCCACTACATTTGTAGGAAGAGAAAACATTTATTTATTATGAATTATTATGCCCTATGTAGTTTTTTTCATTAAAAATAGCTTGTAGATCGGGTATTTTTATTATGATTGATAGGCTATTAGTGTTGATTTTGTCAACTAAAACTATGACGAAAAATGTTTGTCAACTTTTGTCACTGTGTGAAACTAATTAAAAACTAAACACACATTTAAGACTGAATTTACTGACAATTTTGTAAAAATAAATAAAAGTAGACTAAAATGTTAGGGAGGGACTAGTGGAGACGAGATCCAGTAGAACTGAAAGACAAGTCATTTTATGTTTGATTCTGCTCGGGTGTTGCGCTCTGAAAATAGCAGATCTACCAGTAAAGCAGGTTGCACAGTGCTGCGTTTTTCGGGACGAATATCGGGGTGAATTTCGGAGCGCGTGAATAAAAAAATCAACCTCACGTTATGTCAGTCACGTTTGCACACTGACGCCCGTTTCGCGCACCACTCGGTCCCTTGCTCTCTCTATCTCTCTCTCTCTCCTTGCCCTGAAAAACGTATTTTGCAACGAAAAACGCAGCAGTGTGCAACCAGCTTAAGACTCCCTAATGGGGAGATAAGCGACCGTCAGGTCACATGTATACACCAGGGGCCGTGGAGTGGAGCAGTAGTTTGTAGATCGGCTACCTTAGACTATTTTCCCATATTTCTTTCCCAGCGGCGTGGGGGTCTGCGGGGTCCGCGAGGGTCCGCCGGGGTGCCCGAGTTACAGCCTTTTTATTGGGCTGCAGTGTCTGCTGCTAGGTGGCGGGGGTCTGCCGGTAGGTGGCGGGGGTCCACAGGTAGGTGGCGGGGGTCCGCCGGTAGGTGGGGGGGGTCTGCCGGTAGGTGGGGGGGTCCACAGGTAGGTGGTGGTGGTCTACAGGTAGGTGGGGGGGTCTGCCGGTAGGTGGTGGGGGTCCACAGGTAGGTGGGGGGGGTCTGCCGGTAGGTGGGGGGGTCCACAGGTAGGTGGCGGGGGTCCGCCGGTAGGTGGGGGGGTCTGCCGGTAGGTGGTGGGGGTCCACAGGTAGGTGGGGGGGGGTCTGCCGGTAGGTGGGGGGGGTCTGCCGGTAGGTGGCGGGGGTCCACAGGTAGGTGGGGGGGGTCTGCCGGTAGGTGGCGGGGGTCCGCCGGTAGGTGGGGGGGGGTCTGCCGGTAGGTGGGGGGGGTCCACAGGTAGGTGGTGGGGGTCCACAAGTAGGTGGCGGGGGTCCACAGGTAGGTGGTGGGGGTCCACAGGTAGGTGGCGGGGGTCCACAGGTAGGTGGCGGGGGTCCACAGGTAGGTGGGGGGGGTCCACAGGTAGGTGGCGGGGGTCCGCCGGTAGGTGGGGGGGGTCCGCAGGTAGGTGGCGGGGGTCTGCCGGTAGGTGGGGGGGGTCCGCAGGTAGGTGGCGGGGGTCCGCCGGTAGGTGGTAGGGGTCCACAGGTAGGTGGGGGGGGTCCACAGGTAGGTGGCGGGGGTCTGCCGGTAGGTGGGGGGGGTCCGCAGGTAGGTGGCGGGGGTCCGCCGGTAGGTGGTAGGGGTCCACAGGTAGGTGGTGGGGGTCCACAGGTAGGTGGTGGGGGGTCTACAGGTAGGTGGTGGGGGTCCACAGGTAGGTGGGGGGTCCACAGGTAGGTGGTGGGGGTCTACAGGTAGGTGGTGGGGGTCCACAGGTAGGTGGGGGGTCCACAGGTAGGTGGTGGGGGTCCACAGGTAGGTGGTGGGGGTCCACAGGTAGGTGGTGGGGGTCCACAGGTAGGTGGTGGGGTCCACAGGTAGGTGGTGGGGGTCCACAGGTAGGTGGTGGGGGTCCACAGGTAGGTGGGGGGTCCACAGGTAGGTGGTGGGGGTCCACAGGTAGGTGGTGGGGGTCCACAGGTAGGTGGCGGGGGTCTGCCGGTAGGTGGCGCGAGCACTTTTGCATCCGTTCTGGAGCACCAGGAGTTGGTGGTCCCCGGGAATTCCCCGTGAGCAGCCCCGTTGGGGTGGTCATTTGGTCATTTTTGCACTTTTTGGCAGCGGCGCCAGGGGGTCCCTGGAGCTCCGGGGGTCCTGGAGGTTGTGGTTTGGCAGGCAAGGAGTGTGTGTGCAAAGTTTAGCATGGATAGGGGTAGAGATATGAGTAGGGCAAAAGTGTGACGTGACGTGACGTGACGTGACGTGACGTGACGTGACGTGACGTGACAGACAGACTGACTGACAGAAGGACGGACAGACAGCCAGTGGAGCTTTTCATATAGCATATCTACAAGCTCACAACGTGCTGAGATGCAGCGCGTTTTGAGCTTGCAAATCTGCTATTTGTTTGAAAAGCCAAATTATAGGCTTTAAGTGGTTCTGTGTGTATTTTTTATGTATTTATTTTATTAATCTGAAAAGTAACTATCAACTAACCCTGTCAAATAATTGTAGTGGAGTAAAAAGTACAATATAGGTCTGTAGCCAACTGAAAGGAGGAGACAGTGGCCCTCATTTATCAATGGAGTGTAAAAAACAGTAATTCTTTTTTTCCCAAACTTTGCGTAGGCCAAGTTCAAGTGGCATTTATGAACACTTCCTAAAGACACACCTGGAGTACATTTGATCTCAGCCTTGATAAATGCCCAGGCTGAAATTTAAATAACACGCCCTTAAATATTCTTGAAATGCCCGACTTTACGGCCAGAACAAGCGGAATGCGTCCTAACAACGAAAGGAAAGCTAATAAACTTCCCTTCATGTCCACGTCCCACACAAACCACACACACGGGTCAGTGACGTGACGCCCCAAAAAATGTGTTTTTAAAAAAACTTTAAATTGCAGGCATAAAAGTTATTTACTTTTGTTCTACTCACTCTCAACCTTATGGAAATACATTCTGTTTTTAGATATTTTATTGGAATCAGACTTTATTCAGCAGTTTGTTGTACTTGTGCCTAAAATCGTCATATGGTGTGACATGAAAATAATTGTTCATAAAATGAAAATGGAGTACATCTTTCTTAAGTTACTCACTTTATCAAAGTCCTTTATCATAACTAACCAGTGATCCACTATAGTTTTTTGAAAATTAATTATATCTGTATGTTTTTTTCATAATCGACACTCTGTGTGAGGCCCATGTTCATGATCTTACAACATATTTTAAATGTATTCTGTCAAAACTTTCTCTAAAATTACACAAATATTTGTGACTCTTCCTGATAATATTCTCTATGTAATGCATAAACATTTTTTTGGTTTAATCATTAATAAAGGTATGATTTTTCACTATTTGGAATGTCACACCAAATGATTTAGTGTCACACCGTATGATCATATCTTCATGTGTCAAAACAAACTGTGTTTAACCTACCTATTAGTGAGTACTGAACTTTACTGATTGATTAAACAATTACCCAGGATAACATGGCCTTAATATTTCTGAACAGGATATTATTGTAGGGCTTTAACATGGGATAAGAAAGAATTGTAGTAGTAGATGGATGATGAGGATGTGCACAGGAATGCTACACACACCTAAGTCTTCTGCCGGCCCACGGCAGAAGGATCCTAAAGAGACAATAAGGCGCATAGCCACACTTGGAGCCAAGGCAACATTTTATTAACACCAATTAGTGGAAACAGAACTCAGCATTCAGGTAAATTGCTTTTTTCCGAAGTCTCCTGAACTTGAACACAGCATTTTGTGTTGAACAAATGTAATTAGGAATCATGACATTACACCACATCTCCACTAGCTAAAGAGTGCTGGGTTGCGCAACTCCAAAAATAGCTGATCTACAAGCACAACGTGTTGAGCGCTTGTAGATCAGCTATTTTCGCTAGTTTTGTCTCGGGTCCTACCTTAACACTGTCCACTGTCCAGTCCAGTGAGTGAAAGTACAAAAGTATTAGATCAGATTAGATTATACATTTAGACTGTATTGTACATCAGCCAGTCGTATTTGGTGAGGGTAGCAAACCGGCTGCCTTGTTGTGGTTCTGCTATGCCACAGACAACCTCCTGCTCTTCTTAAAATGCAGTCTCGCCCCTTTGGCTCCTCTCTCCTTGCTGGGTCATTGTTTAGTTTCTCCCTGTACTTTCTCGTTCTCTCAGCACTTGTCATTTCCCAGCTGACAAAAGAAAATGGAATGTATAGTTTAAGACAAAGAGAAAATATTGTTTAGATTGAAACAATATGTTAAGGTTTCTGTGAAGGGGTTTCTGCTCTGTCTGATGAATTTGAAGTATCACTGAATGAAGCTAAATTACATTTTATGTAAAAATGTTTAAAACAAATGTTTAAATGTACAAAAGAAACATGGAACTTTGTTATTTATTGTTATATCTGTAGTTAAATACAGTATAAATCATATGGTGTGACAATCAAGTCATATGGCGTGACAAGCAGACCTGTCACACCATATGATTAAGTGTCACACCATATTACTGTTTTCTGCATTTAGGTTTACCTTGAGGCTACTATGTACACATTAGCATGCTAACAGCATGCTAGCTATAACAAAGCAGCCTAGATCTACATGGAAATATGACCAAAACTTCAAATAACTTAAGCTTTTTTTAAAGAAAAGGTGTCACACCAAAAGACATCCAGAATGGTGAGTTTGTGAACGTTTCAACAAGATGGCATTTCATGAAAATGTTAAAATCATAACTCACCTCAGACACCTGTCTTGCAGTTGTGCTGGGAGTGCTGAATAGCCTTACAGAAGAAGGACCTCTCTAGCCAATAGGTGTCCAAATAATTGCCTGTTTAATTTTTCCAAACTAGTGTCACACCAAATGATTTTGGGTTGGGGGACAAAATGTTTTTGATCAGAAATGACTGAAAACATTATGCTTTGACTTTGAAAAGATATAGGCTCAAAATAGACATTTTTTTTAGCCTAAATTCATTTTCAAATGATTTTTAGCAATTCTTTTTCTTAGTTTTATTCAAGTTCCCACTTTGAGAAACAAGGTCAGGACAGTCACACCATATGAGTTTTGCCATGTTTGGTTGAAGATTCTGAAGAAATGAGGAATGAAATGTTTTAATCTTGAGTAAGTTCACATAAAGCTTAATGTCCTGCACAATATTCAGAAGGTTTTTGACAAATATATTTTTTATTTATACATGTTTGACACCGAGGACAGCGAAAACGTTACGTCACGTCACCCACCACACACACACACACACACACACACACACACACACACACACACACACACACACACACACACACACACACACACACACACACACACACACACACACACACACACACACACACACACACACACACATAGCATAGAGTGGAGCCTATAAGCCTATCACTTTTACACTATAATTGTTGTGTTCAAAAGTGATTTTCTTTTTCATGAATGTGTTACTAGTTGTCATTACAAACACATCCATGCCTTGGTTGTCCCACACAAGCCACCACAATCTCATAAATAATGTTTTGGGGTGAGCATTCGGCACAAGTGCCAATCAAAGTGACTGCACTGGCCAATCACAGGGCATCTTTTCCAGGACTTGGCAAAACACATAAAAGCATAACATCTGTTAGCAGAGTGTGATGGCTTGTGTGGGACAACGATGACATGGATGTGTTTGTAAGGACAACTAGTACCACATTCATGAAAAATAAAAACACTTTTGACCACAACAAATAGTGTCAAAGTGATAGGCTTATAGGCTCCACTCTATGCTATGACAGCTGCTGGGTTCTGCTGGGGAAACTGGACAACAGGGGAATTATTGCCTAATAGACCCCATGGACAGTCTTTTTGGATCAATATAAGTAGGAAAATTAGCCTAGAAGTGATTTAGGGCGGAGTTGTCCTTTAACACTTTGCCGTCCGAAATAGAATGGTGGTTGGTAGATTAGCCGTGAAATTTCTATGATTGTATTGTGATCTGAGACATAATATTATGTTTATAAACATGAGCCCGCCGCCCTTCCTTCTTGGACAGCGCCGTTGTTTTTTCTTTTTTTTTCCCCCCAGGTCATAAACTCACCGTGATTATCTGGTTCTCCGTTGGGATAGAATGGGGGTTTTGGCCGATCATCGATCTCCCTGTGCGTTTCGCGTGCGCGATCCCTTCACGTAAATGTCCCCGCAAATAATCCATGTGTGACTCAAAAGCAGAACTGAAAATTTTCGCTAGCATAGCCCCTAGCATGGCTGCTGTAGGAGCACCAGGGTACAGACAGCAAACGAATGGCTGGGAGTAGACTTGGAGAAGGAAAGGAGCTGACGTCACCTCTGCTTCATGTCAGACCGTGCATGAGCTATCAATGCACGAGTGGTGACTAGGGAAGGTTAGACGATCGCCGATTTTCGGATCAAAATCATTTATTCCGGTTTTAATGACTAAGTCCGGGAAAGTACGGCGTGGCTGAGACTCCCTGCTGGGATGTGCGATATAGTACGGTTTTAACATTAAGGGGCTCCCCGTGGCTTTGAAAGGGTTAATGACAGATATCCTGGAAACTAAGGCCCCGTACATATGGTAACGCTCTGTAGAGAAAACGGCGAGGTCCCGGGATATTGCCGTTGCGTTTTGCCTTTTTTATCAAGCGTTCATATGAAGCCGAAATGATGTAGTGTCCATGTCACCGAGTGAACGGCAGAAACGCAAGAAGCAACAACGCACGTTAGGCTTTTTCTTTCCTATAAATAGATATTGAATACCTTCCTCAAAGTTGTAGTTTGGTGGCTGAGCGGTTAAGGCATTCTGTTTTCGGTCCATGAGCCGCGGGTTCGCGTCCCCGCTTGCCCACCGCAGATGGCTTTTTTTTTTTTTTTCGGTGATAAAGTTATTATTATTATTATTACATTATTCACATAACTCGATAACGGCGCTGAGTCGGCTCATCGCCTCCGTCATGGATAATAATAATAACTTTATGGACGCAAAAAAAAAGGTCATCTGAATGCAGTGGTTGAAGAATGAATGAGGCTCTAAGCATTGATGGATGAAGGCTGGCTGGTGTTGAGTGATCTCCAGGTGGCATAAATAAATCCACGGCGCCCACGGGGAAGATGGTGCGCTGTGGGCACAGGTGGAGCGTCGGGTTTCATCATTAACTCCAGCATAGTGTACAGTAGCTACTGTATACATTGAGAGACCCCACGGTTATGTTTGGATATAAATTTAACCCAATATCTGTGACGAGTGCAATGCACGTTTGAGTGCTTAAACTATAGCAATCATGTACCGGTATATACAGTATATTTCCCGCACAGGCTAGCCATCTCCCCGGTGGGCCGTGGACCCCCAAATAAATCATCCATAGCGTGCGCTGGGCTGGGCACAGCCAGGTTTGGACCTTCAGGTTTTATCCTTAATAAAGGACTCACGTCACTGTTTAAATTGGATGCTCACAGTCCACGAAAATGTAAGATTACAGCGGCGCCGAGCTGGTCCCGAAAATGCTCTTGCATGCGTTCGTATCTGTGCTTGTTCTGAGCCAGATCTGCAATAGACTGTTAGTGTTAAAGCACTTAATGTAGATTGCTGCCATATCACTAGATTTAAATTGCTTGTCATTGTAATTTGGAAATAAAATCAGCGTGCATGTCCATGACGTAGCCGGCTATATGCTTTTATAAAATGTTATATTTTCACAGGATTATTTATTAGTGTGTTAGATATACATTTTCGAGTGGATACATGTGTCCATTGTCTGTCAGATAGTTAGACAATGCTGCCCCGCATGTCTACAATGGAATAAGAGGTGTAAGATGAATCCTACACCACCTCTGAACTTGACGTGAGATTTGATCCTACCCTACGCCAACGTCAAAGTCACATTGAAATGATAGATGCAGAGACTTGCCTAAATTTCGGTGTACGCCAAAATTGTGATCTGCACCACGTTGATAAATGAGGGCCACTGTGTTTTTGGGGGACATTAAGCAGAATGTGTGGCAGAAAGAGGGTTGAACATTACAGAAGGTGTGTCAGGTAGAGGGAGTGTTTTGTTAACAAGCATCAGCTGGTGTGAAGGACCAGGCCAAGAGCAGAGAAACCTCCTGCATTCACTGGAAGCTCTACTGAAGAGCGGCCAACAGAGGAGAAAACACTGTATACAAATACAGACAGACAGACAGACAGACAGACAGACAGACAGACAGACAGACACTCACATCTTGTAAGGAGTTCAGGATTAGTCCAGAGTTCTCCTCCATGTTTCACTCTGTAGGAAGTAGAACAACAATGCATCAATGTCTGACTGTCTAACACAACGTCTCCACTACCTGACACTACAGTGTTTCTGCTACTAGTGAAATGACACTATAACTTTATGAACGTGGCAAAGCTCAGTTTACAAGCAGTGCAATGAATGTTGCATCAAGTAGGATTCATTTAAACCTATACTATGTAACTTTTTTTATAAAACAAATCTTAAAATTGTCCTAACTGTTAAATCGCTAAAGTTTTAGAACCCCCACTCCGTGAATTTCAGCTCTGAAAGCCTTTTCTTTATGTTTTCTACTGGGCAGTGACCGGGGCGGTCTTTCGCGCCAAAATTGCGTCATCATACTACCGGCCAATCACAGCGAGGGTTATACAACTGCCGGCCAATCACAGCGCATCTTGAAGTGGGGTCGCTATGGCAGCCATATTTGTTGTCGCCTGTTTGTACCATCCCTTCTCTAGGTAATTTCGCCTACCAGGCAGGGTGAAGGAGTCCGTATCTCTGGAATTACTGAACGCACAGGAACAAGGGACCCCTTAAAAGATAGATCTCAGCGAGGTGGAGGCAGACGCGGGGGTCTGAAGGTACGAAAAACGTCCGAAAGACGCGGACGCGACCGCGGTTTGCTATAGGGCTAATGACCACTAGTTGGGCATCTTACACAGTATAGCTTTAAATTGTCATTATTTGAATTTTAACGGAGCAGATAATATAGACATTGCGTTTTATTGAGCAAAGGGAAGAGATTATATCTTCTGCCTGCACAGAGTTGATGCGCGCGCACACACACACACACACACACACACACACACACACACACACACACACACACACACACCGGAGCACTGTTTTTTCACAGCACAGTTGTGTGTTCTGTGTGAACGTGAGTGGTGGAAAAAGTGCTTACATTTTCTACTTAAGTAAAAGTATCAATACTGCATTGTAGAAGTACAATAATGCTGGACTAGTGTAGTAGTCCAGAATTCAAAATGAGTAAAAGTACAAAAGTATTGGCATCAAAATTTACTTAAAATACTAAAAGTAAAAGTCCAAAATGTTTGAAAATAGCAGATCTACAAGCTCACAACGCGTCGCAATGTGACGAGTTGTGAGCTTGTAGATCTGCTATTTTCAAATAGCCTCTGTATAAAATAGGGCTAAAGTGGTTCATGTATGTTTTAACATATTTAATTTAGATCAGCAAAGTAACTAGTAACTATAGTTTTAGTATTGGAATTTGGAAATACAAATACCTCAAAACTGTACCTAAGTACAGTACTTAAGTAAAAGTACTTACACCACTGGTAAAATGCAGAGTTAATGAAATCATGCAAGCCCAGCTTATTTTGTGTATTTTTCCTGGATATTTTACTGCAACAGATTATACACATAAACATGAATGTTCAGCAGGTGTATGACTGTATAAATGGGGTGGGAGGAGGGGATTGTTGGGGCAGACTAGCACAATAGACGTTATGCCATGGAACATGAAACAAGGGAATCACTGCACTAACCAACATGGACACAGTCCAAGTCTACTCACTGCAGAGACTCCAGTCCAGAGAAGTTCTTCAGTCCAGACACCGGCAACACGTTGAAGTTCAAGTCTAATTCTCTCAAATGAGAAGGATTAGATCTGAGAGCTGAGGCCAGAACTTCACAGCTTCTCTCTGACAACCAGCAGTTCATCAGTCTAAATGACAAATAAAACACACACTGTTTGATTGTCTTCTATAAAATACATTATTCTGAGAACCTGCTTACAACCACCTATTAAAAGACCTGGTCTGGATGGACTGTCTGGGTTTTAGAGTAGAAAACCAGACAGAGTAACATGAACTAAATAATCTTTACTTAATCTCCCAACAGACAGGAAACAGCAACATGTTGAAAACAGATGATCCAGCAAAGTGACTGTAAACAGAGTTTATAAAATGGTTAGTTCCAATACTTGATTCTGATTGGCTTGTTTCTGATTAAACCAGTGTCTAAAAGACACAATAATCCACACCTTGAATCAGTTTATATCAAACCCAGGTGCGTCATTTCTTTCCACAGTGTTGTGAAGCTCAACTAGAGAAGGGAGCGCTTGATTTTCTCTCAAATCCTGCCGTGCGGGGCTTCTAAGCACCGCCCACACACATAGGACGGTAACTGAGTGACTGGACGTGGCTTGTAAAAACACCAAGCGCTCCACCCCTATACCCCATTCTGAATGCAACAGGTGTTTCTGCAGCCTGGCCGGGAACTACTTTCTTGTAGCTGGGAACTACTTTCTTGTAGCTGGGAACTACTTTCTTGTAGCTGGGAACTACTTTCTTGTAGCTGGGAGCTACTTTCTTGTAGCTGGGAAGTGGGAACTATACTTTCTTGTAGCTGGGAAGTGGGAACTACTTTCTTGTAGCTGGGAACTACTTTCTTGTAGAACTACTTTCTTGTAGCTGGGAACTCCTTTCTTGCAGACCTTGTAGTGAATTATTAGTGAAATAGAACAGTTTTAGTTGGTACATGTCTATGATTTATCATGTTGACATATTGTAACGGTTTTAGAAAAGCAAGAAGCCACGCGAGGCATGTGGTTACCTGTATTTTATAACGGCTGAGAGGGTTGGAGACACTCGGCTTCGCTTCGTGTCTCACCACGCCTTTCAGATGTTATAAAATAGTGGGTAACCACATGCCTCTTGTGGCTTATTGCTTCATTATACACATAAGACCTAACAGGTCAAAGGTCAATTGATGGACAGTTTAAGACAAGTGAAGCTGATAACTGCTGATGTCACAGACACAGGAAGGACATCTGCTGGAGAAAGAGACGATACAGACCAGTGGTGGAATGGAACTAAGTACATTTACTCAACTTCTGTACTTAAGTACAAGTTTACTTTACTTTAATTTACTTTACTTGATTATGTCAACTTTGTATAGTTTATACTTCTACTGCACTACATCTATAGAGGCAAATACTGTACTTTTACTCATTCATTATTTGAAAACTTTAGTAACCATTTACTTCAGATCTGATTTAGATTATTGCAATACATAAACAAGCTATTTTTTTTCTTTTTTCTTTTTTTTTTTTACACATTTTGAAAACATAAAAAGGGGGCATTCTGCATAATGAGTATTTGGTAATAAAGTGTATTTATTACTTTTACTAGTAACAGAGCTGCATTGTGATATTGCCACTTGGATTTGTTTTACCCTGATACAGACAGACAGTCTTTGAGTGGTTTGAGTGAATTTAGTGAACATGTACATACTGTAGTTACTGTACCTCCTCATTATCCCACTCAATGTGTGTTACTATGATATCAACCTTATTCATGCCACAATATTCATATTATAATCACATGATAAATCACTGATGGAAATAATGATTGTAAATTAATCTCACCGTAGAGTCTCCAGTCTACAATGAGGACTTTTCAGTGCAGCACAGAGTAGATCCAGTAGATCCAGGTGGTCCAGTTGGTTGTAACTTAAGTCCAGGTGTCTCAGATGGGATGGATTAGAACTGAGAGCTGAAGACACAACTTCCATGTGTTCCTTCAGGAGGCAAGCACCAAAGCCAACAAGTCTGTAATTAGAGTTGGTCAATCAGACCACGTGCACACACACACACACACACACACACATGCACACGCACACGCACACGCACACGCACACACACACACACACACACACACACGCCAAGTCCATTTATTTATAAAGCAGATTCAAAAACAACCAGGTTGACCAAAGTGCTGTACATCAAGAGAACGCAGTAAAAACAAATACAATACAAAGCAAAAACAATAGAAACATTTGTAAACATTTAAAACCTTGTAAGAACAGCTATAAAAACAAAACATTTAAGATATAAAACAATGACAGATGAAAGGCACAGGGAGGGAGGGGTCTAGGGCTCAAATGCTAGGGTGAAGAGGTGTGTTTTAAGTCTGATGGAAGGCTGTTCCAGAGAGCTGGGCCAGCCACAGAAAAAGCTGTCACCGTTTTGCCTTAGATTGGACGTTGTAACTTTGAGGTGTGTGTTTGTGTGTGTGTGTGTGTGTGTGTGTGTGTGTGTGTGTGTGTGTGTGTGTGTGTGTGTGTGTGTGTGTGTGTGTGTGTGTGTGTGTGTGTGTGTGTGTGTGTGTGTGTGTGCGTGCGTATCACTGTTGATTTAACTATTATGTTTAGTTATAGTGTAGTGGTGTGAAGGTACAGTACATTGTTTCTGTTCTAAGTTTTCTATTCACATGACTACTAACCGAGCCTTTCTGCTGTTCCTCACAGCTGGGATGAGTCTGCCTCTGCCCTCGTCTGATGTGTTGTATTTGTCCAGGTCCAACTCCTCCAGAACATCCTCTGACATCTGCAGCATGGCGGCCAGAGCTGAACACTGGATTGGAGACAGTTCTGTCTTTGATCTGTCCCCTGACTTAAGGTACTGTTGGATCTCCTGATGCACTGAGTGGTCGTTCATCTCCATCAAACAGTGGAAGATGTTGATACATCTGTCAGGAGAGAAGTGGCGGCCTAAAGGATCGTTCATCTTCTTCAGGTTGTTGATGGCTCTCTGGATGCTCTCTGGACTGTACTGTGTCTGAACCAGTAGACCTCCTAACAGACTCTGGTTGGACGGCAGTGAGAAACCATGAAGGAAGCGGAGAAACAGGTCCAGGTGACCATTCTTACTCTGTATGGCTTTACGGTTGGCTGAGTCCAGGAAGTCCTCCAAGGAGTCACTTTTGTATTCACGTCCATATTCGTCACATCCCAGGAATGTCTTCAGTACCTTCATGTTCTTCTGTGTGAAACAGTGGAACAGGTAGACTGCAGCCAGAAACTCCTGGATGATCAGATGAACAAAGCAGTAGACTGCTCTCTGGAAGAGCACGCCCTCTCTTTTGAAGATCTCTGTGCACACTCCTGAGTACAGCGAGGCGTCTTTCACATCCAGACCACACTCTTCCAGGTCTTCTTGGTAGAACATGATGCTGCCTTTCTCCAGATGTTCAAACGCCAGCCTGCCCAGCTTCAGAAGAACTTCCCTGTCAGTCTCCATGATGTGTTGTTGATTCTCTCTCTCTTTTCTGTTTCTTTTTTTGTTTCTTTTCTTCCCCTGATGAGGCTCATCATACTTCAGCTCCTTCCTCTTTGTCTGGACCACCAGGAAGTGGCAGCACATGGCAGTCAGGGTCGTGGGCAGCTGTCCTGTCTCGTCTGTCTTCACCATGTCCTCCAGAACGGTAGCGCTGATCCAACAGAAGACTGGGATGTGACACATGATGTGGAGGCTCTTTGACGTCTTCATGTGTGAGATGATTCTGCTGGCCAGCTCCTCATCACTGAATCTCTTCCTGAAGTACTCCTCCTTCTGGGAGTCGGTGAACCCTCGTACTTCTGTCACCAGGTCAACATATGCAGGAGGGATCTGATTGGCTGCTGCAGGTCTGGTGGTTATCCAGATGAGAGCCAATGGGAGCAGATTCCCCTCGATGAGGTTTGTCAACAGCCCGTCCACTGATGATGTCACTGTGACATCAGAGATGATGTCATTGTTGAAGTTGAAGGACAACCTGCTTTCATCCAAACCATCAAAGATGAAGCCAACCTTCCAGACAGCGAGCTGCTCTGCTGTGACCTTCTTCAACGTTGGATGGAAAACATGGATCAGTGAGAGAAGACTGTGCTGCTCATCTCCGACCAAGTTCAGCTCACGGAATGAGAAGGGAACCAGGAGAATGACATCTTGATTTTCCAAACCCTTTGCCCAGTCCAGAGCGACCTTACGCACAGAGAAGGTTTTTCCAATGCCAGCGACTCCCTTGGTCAGAACTCTTCTGATTGGTGTGTCTCTGCCAAGGAGGAGGGGCTTAAAGATGTCACAGCAGTTGATTGGTTGGTCATGGAGGGTGTTCTTCTTGGAGAGTGTCTCAAGCTGGTAGACCTCATGTTGGTTATTAACCCCTTCACTCTCTCCCACTGTGATGTAGAGCGCTGTGAAGATGCTGCTGAGGGAGGGCACTTCAGTGACGTCTGTCACACGATCCAGACTGTTCAAAGTGATCTTATAAACCTTTAAATCCTCCTGCACACTGACACCTGCTATGAGAAGACAATGACGACATTTTAAACATTCAGCTTCATTCATAACTTTACATTCTTACAGATGTGTACATACATTAGTGTTACATGTCCTCTGTTAGAAAAATAATTTAATACAAATAGAACCAGTAAGACTCCCTAAATCGGGAGATAAGCGACCGTCAGGTCGCATAAACAAACTAGTTAGTAGGCAATCAGGAGAGAATATGGGAAATGGGACAGATCCATATTGATGACATGACTTTAGAGATACTGTGTACCGCTTTGTGTGATTTTAGGGCAAAATCTGTAGGCGCTGTGTCTAAAAATGTGTTTTTCAAAGATCGGCCAGATGGTGGCGCTAGATGGGACAGATGCATTTTGATGACATGACTGTAGAGATAATGTGTACCAGTTTGCGTGATTTTAGGGAAAATCTGTAGCAGCAGTGTCCAAAAATGTGTCTGCAAGAATCGGCCTCATGGTGGCGCTAGAAGAGGGCCATGTGAGAAATGAGGGGTTGTGGTTTGGCAGCTAAGGAGTGTGTGTGCAAAGTTTGGCATGGATCGGGGCAACGGTGGCGGAGATATGAGGCGGGGGAAAGTGTGACGTGTGACGTGACGGAGGGACAGACAGACAGACTGACTGACTGACTGACTGACAGCCGGTGGAGGTTTTGATAGTAACTGCTACCTGACGGTCGCAATAAGAAAATAAATGCCAGGAAAATAATAGTGTGTGATATTTTTGTCTTTAGCTACACTATTTGAAAATGTCTTCTACCATCTAAATATTAAAGTAATTAACAGTGAATGTTAATTAGTGTAAATTGTGTCCAGTCTTACTGTGTCCACTGCTGGTGTGACTGGGTGTCTTCAGTCTACGTCTGGTCCTGAAGATCTTTCCACACTGGGGACAGTCATGGTGTCCTGTTGGAGCAGACTGCTCCCAGTATGAGGTGATGCACTGTCTGCAGAACCAGTGTCCACAGCTGCTAGAGACTGGATCTGTCAGAACCTCCTCACACACTGAACACCTGGACGCCTGCTCTGTCACAACACACACCCTCTTCCTCTTCCTGTGGAGGAGAAGAATGATGTATTAGGACTATAGTCCTGGTGGATAGAAGGATATTTATTTATATTATTTATTATGATTATAGTCCTGCTGGATAGAAGGATATTTATTTATATTATTTATTATGATTATATTCATGGAGGATAGAAGGATATTTATTTATATTATTCATTATGATTATATTCCTGGTGGATAGAAGGATATTTCTTATACTGCTTGGGGTTGGAATTATTCATGATTCTTATTTGCTCTGTAAATTAATACAATGTGTACATTTGTAAATTAGTAAAAAAGTGAATACACTCCTATAGAGCATCGCAGCGGAGGTGGTTTACTGATCCCTCTAAAAAATCTCCCATTCATTTTCCCCATAGACTTTTACAAAAATATGACAAAACAATTATGTTAAGCCTAGAACCAAGCCATCCAGGATTGCAGTGAATCATGACCATAAAACCTTTGATCCTATGTGAAAACATATTTTAACATTACATTATTTGATATTCTACATTTAATACCCTTTGGGTATTAAATGGTGGGGGGCGGGGGTTGGACTGAGTTACTAGGGCCCAATAAGGCACTCTGTGCCGCGCTGTGAGCTTGTATATCTGCTATTTTTCAATAGTTAAAGCACAAAATAACGTGTAATAATGCGTTCCCAGTCTAAATGGGTTAAACCCCACCCCCCTATGAAGAACATTCATGGGGGTCCCGCAGTGAATCCTCGTACCCAGGGCCCAGAATTTGGTGCGACACCCCTGCCAACAGGAGCGGAATTGGAGCGGAGGACGATCCTCGATCGCTCCAAGCTGTTCTGGCGCATTTTAAAACTACTTATTAACAGTCACAATTAACCGTTAGTGTTTACTGGTAAACTATTTGGCTTTCTCTACTACTGTGATATTCTGAATCATGTTCTGATAATATATTTTTCATGAAAAAAAAATGAAAAAAAGAACCCATTAATTTAGAACTTTGATTGCCCACATAATGAACGGAGGTTTGAACCTACGAACGTTCGGTTACAGCCCTGGCAGTTACAAGACATTGTTTGTGTTGTTCCAGTTGAAGTTCACAGAGATCAGTGTTTCACTATAATGTGTGTATTTGGTATTTTCTTACAGTCCATATCTGTAACCAAACACTTTCCAGTTGAACTTCACAGATATACGTAGGTGATCTTACCTTGTGTGTGGAGGTCCAGGTTCACTGAAGTCTGGAGGATGATGTTTAGACAAGTCACTCTTCATAGACACACAGCTGGGTGTTGGAGACTCTGCTCTGTGGTCAACACTTCTGGAATCACAACAATATTCATACAATGATCATTGTGAAGTCAATAAGTTCATGATCATTTGTTGTCTCATTACAGAACAATAACATAACACAACATCTCTGGGTTTATCTCCTCTACATTGTTGTATAGTTGAACTTCATGTAAACAAAGGAACACGACACAATGATTACTGAATGAACATCAACATGGATGAAATAAAATCATATAAACAAAGTAACAGGCAGTCAGTCAGTCTGTATACTGAACACATTGTGAATTGTACAATTCTTTCACAAACAGCACACATAGTAGCTTGAATTCTATAGATCAGTGGTTCTCAACCTGTGGGTCGGGACCCCCAGGAGGGTCCCCATATGATTTTTGGGGGGTCGCCAAATGACAGCGACAATTTAAGTAACCTTTTTCATATACCAAAAAAGTTACCAAAAAAAGAAGAACCCTTTATTACTCCATCAAAATTAATCAAACTATAAAAAGTAAGAAAATGGTCAAATAATATAAGAGAGATGCTCATTTTTTGAAAATAACCAATCTACAATCTCACAACACCTCACATCTTAAGGCATTGTGAGCTTGTATATCTATAGCGTTGGGTATAAATCATATAAACAAAGTAACAGGCAGTCAGTCAGTCTGTATACTGAACACATTGTGAATTGTACAATTCTTTCACAAACAGCACACATAGTAGCTTGAATTCTATAGATCAGTGGTTCTCAACCTGTGGGTCGGGACCCCCAGGAGGGTCCCCATATGATTTTTGGGGGGTCGCCAAATGACAGCGACAATTTAAGTAACCTTTTTCATACCAAAAAAGTTACCAAAAAAAGAAGAACCCTTTATTACTCCATCAAAATTAATCAAACTATAAAAAAGTAAGAAAATGGTCAAATAATATAAGAGAGATGCTCATTTTTTGAAAATAACCAATCTACAATCTCACAACACCTCACATCTTAAGGCATTGTGAGCTTGTATATCTATAGCGTTGGGTATATTGCATAGTTGCGACCGTTAGGGAGCAGTTTAGTATCAAAACCTCCACCGGCCGTCCGTCGGTCGGTCGGTCGGTCACACGTCAAACGCCACACCTTTGTTGATGTTTAAATCGAAGAGTCTTGGTCAAATACTTCTGTTGGTTTCTGCACTGATCATCTATCTATAAATGCGAGAAGTCTCTGCGTGTCTGTGTGTCTGTCTGTCTGTAATCCGCGTATCTCGAGAACCGTTCGTCCCACCGGCTTCAGATTCGGCACGCGCGTTCCCCGCCGCGGCACGGAGTGCAGTGCCGGGTCTCGACCCGACCCGACGCGTGGTTTTCCCGAACCGGCGCGAAACGTTCGGAATCTCCTTATGCGGGGTTGATTGTTGACATCAGGCTGTTCCGGAGGAAATCGGCGAAAGCTCTGACTCATTGTGACATCACTTCATAAAAGGCTCTGACATCACGTACGCCACATGAGTCAACAAAAAAATCTCTGTGAGTGTGTATGTATGTATGTAATCCGCGTATCTCGAGAACCGTTCGTCCCACGGGCACGCGCGTTCTCCATATATGGGCATAAAATGAATGCCCCCATATATGGGCATAAAATGGATTGCAGACAGACAGATACAGATATCTCCATATATGGACATAAATGGACAGAGGCAAACAGATGGTCAAAGATAATCCGCGTATCTCGAGAACCGTTCGTCCCACGGGCACGCGCGTTCTCCATATATGGGCATAAAATGAATGCCCCCATATATGGGCATAAAATGGATTGCAGACAGACAGATACAGATATCTCCATATATGGACATAAATGGACAGAGGCAAACAGATGGTCAAAGATCTCCATATATGGGCATAAAATGGACGCAGACAGACAGATACAGATATCTCCATATATGGGCATAAATGGACACAGGCAAACAGATGTTCAAAACGGGTCCTATGACAACAGGTATAATGAGGTTTGCATTAAAGGGGGAACCGGCACTGTGTCTGCAACACAGTTGGAGGCACAGACAGATACTCCATATATGGGCATAAAATGGACCCAGAACTATAACTGCAGTGATCTCCATATATGGACATAAAATGGACACCGACAGACAGACAGATACAGATATCTCCATATATGGGCATAAATGGACACAGGCAGACAGATGGTCAAAACGGGTCCTAAAGGGCTGGGCATTCATTCCCTATTTACATTGTTCCGAGTTGGCCAGGTCGCCGACTAGACGCTGGGCCGCCCGAAGGGTGGCCCAGCTTCTAGTTTATACAATTCAGCTGTTTGCGCTCGTGTCATCATGATGAGGTCATAAATCAGCCAAGCCCAAATATAGATTTTACGGGTTTACATGCTTACTCAGTTATTCGTTATGTGAAAGTCCTATGACGTCTATGATATCTGACATCATCATACATACATTCCCTTTTATGCCCATAAATGGAGATCCCCTCTGTAGAACCAGCCACTGACATCACTGTAATGTCAGGGGAGCCAAATCCCTTTTATGCCCATATATGGAGATCCCTGTGATGCCAGGGGAACCAAATCCCTTTTATGCCCATATATGGAGATATGGTGATCCCCGTGTTGCCAGGGTAACCAAATCCATTTTATGCCCATATATAGAGATCCCTGTGATGCCAGGGGAACCAAATCCCTTTTACGCCCATATATGGAGATCCCTTATGTCATCAATATTAAGCCCATATCTGTGAATATCTTTGGGTACCAGATGTCTCCATATATGGTTAAATGGTCCGATATACATCACTGGCCAGAAGACCAAGAAATGGTGCAACCTCACCCTTTGCTTTTCTCCCTTAGGCATCTTACTGGTAGGTAGTTTAATGAGGAATGCAGTATGGTGGTAGGTAGGTAGTTATGGCCTTTGATGTAAGATTTTCACTTTCTAGGATAACTATATTTGCTATTCCCAGATGATGCCCTTTTAGGGTACCCCTCATGCCCATATATGGAGATCCCCAGGCTTTACTAATTAACATAAGTTTTATGCCCATATATGGAGATCATTGTCCCAATGTCATCAGATATATGGGCATAAATGGACACAGGCAAACTAGATGGGCTGTATGGATATCCAGATGTGTGATGTAAGTGTTTTTTTCCAAATGTGGCACCCCACAGACATATTTCCAGAAACAAAATCCCTTTCATGCCCATATATGGAGATTTCTGATGTCATCAATCCCAGGCCCTGTAAAAAACATGGTTGCTATGGTAAACAGTTGGTTGCTAGGGTAAACAGTTGGTTGCTAGGGTAAGAAAACATGGTTGCTATGGTAAACAATTGGTTGCTAGGGTAAACAGTTGGTTGCTAGGGTAAAAAAACATGGTTGCTGTGGTAAAAAGTTGGTTGCTAGGGTAAACAGTTGGTTGCTAAGGTAAAAAACATGGTTGCTATGGTAAACAGTTGGTTAGTAGGGTAAACCTTCAATGATTTTGACATCTTGTTACTAATCTGTCAGTAGATAATGCCGGTCTTATATAAGGGTCATTTGTGTACGGTGTGATGCCATACTGATGTCAGCAGTGTGACAGGAGATAAGCGACCAACGGTCGCTTATCTCCCGATTAGGGAGTCTTACTGGTGTTATAGTGTGTATTGTGTAATAGGAGGATTGACATACTGTGTGTGTGGAGGTCCAGGTTCACTGAATACAGGAGGATGATGTTTAGAGCGGTCACTCTTCATAGACACACAGCTGGGTGTTGGAGACTCTGCTCTGTGGTCAACACTTCTGGAATCACAACAATATTCATAATTATCATTGTTTATTACCCGGCTTGTTTGGATGCTTGATTCTGATTGGTCGAGCACTGAAATCAGCGGTGAAGTATGAGCGTATAATGACCGCTCCACTCTATAATTCACCGCTGCCTAATCAAAGGCTCAGAGCAGCTGCTGCATTCAGGCTGCGCTGTGTGAATTTAGTGCTGTATCCAACATGGCAGCCATGTAAACAAACACACAGCGTCATTTACAACTAAACATTGCTCTGAAGAATGTCTTTAAAAACATTTTAGGCGAGATGGATTCCATTTGACCAGCACTTCTTTGTTTTCCAAGGCGACCGTGTTACGCTGGGGGGGACGCACTTTCAGCCGTCTGTAAACAAGGAAATACTTTGTTTTGTTTTTAGTTTTTAGTCAAATTATTCATTTTATTTAGTAGCCAGGTAATAAGCGGGATAACATCTCGCTCAGCAGTCATTATAGAGTGACAGGAGCCCTTCAGGTTGATATGAAGGGCTTTTATCGCTCTATAATGACTGCTGAGCGAGATGTTATCCCTTACAAAGTCAATGTGATCATGATCATTGGCCCATTACAGAACAATACATAGCACAACATCTCAATTCTTTCACTCACTGTAAATTGTACAACAAAACGTACTTTGAAAATAGCCGATCTACAAGCTCACAGCACCTCACATCTCAAGGCGTTATGAGCTTGTAGATCTTCTATGTTCACTCTATCTATGGAACGGAGTGAAACTAAATTGAATGCCTCAACTACTACATTCCAAGTTTGGGTGTGGGGGTCCCTGTTTCAAATAGAGCTGTCCTCGACTCAGGATTTATCAAGTCGACTCGCGGGGGTTATTCCGATGCGTCGACAAATCATTTATGTAAAAAAAGTTAAACATTTAAAAAAAGACTGTATCAAGTACATATAGTATAAGTATCTTTTACCAATTATAGCGGGTTTAAATGGTACCGGATATGCAGCTCAGTAAATTAAAGGTGAATTGATTCCAGTGAATGACGGAGGACGATATCACAATGAATTAAATCTTTTTTATCATGATAAACGATAACATCGCATATCATCCCATCCCTACTGTCCACATCTGTGAGCAGATACAAGACATTGTTTGTGTTGTTCCACAGAAGATCAGTGTTTCACTATAATGTGTGTATTTGGTATTTTCTTACAGTCCATATCTGTAACCAAACACTTTCCAGTTGAACTTCACAGATATACGTAGGTGATCTTACCTTGTGTGTGGAGGTCCAGGTTCACTGAAGACAGGAGGATGATGTTTAGAGCGGTCACTCTTCATAGACACACAGCTGGGTGTTGGAGACTCTGCTCTGTGGTCAACACTTCTGGAATCACAACAATATTCATACAATGATCGTGAAGTCAATGTGTTCATGATCATTTGTTGTCCCAATACAGAACAATAACATAGCACAACATCTCAGGGTTTATCTCCTGTACATTGTTGTATAGTTGAACTTCATGTAAACAAAGGAACACGACACAATGATTACTGAATGAATGTCAACATGAATTATTTCACAAACAGCACACATAGTACCTTGAATTCTATAGATTAGTGGTTCTCAACCTGTGGGTCGGGACCCCCAGGAGGGTCCCCATATGATTTTTGGGGGGTCGCCAAATGACAGTGACAATTTAAGTAACCTTTTTCCTAAAAAATTTCAAAAAAAGTTGAAAAAGTTGAAAAAAAGAAGAACCCTTTAATCAAACTATAAAAAAGTAAGGTGGACAATTCTCTTGAATGCAGCCTTCAGTTATCGTATGGAAAGGGGAAATTTGCATTTATTTTACCATAGTAAAAAAGAAATGCATTCATGGTCTGAAGAGGGCACTTGGATAAAAGGGCAGGGGCTCAAGCCCCCTTTTGTCTATGTGTGCACGTGCCTGGCACTGCCACATCACATTAGACTTTTTATTTCAATCCCATTGTTTCTTTGCAAAAACACATTTCTTTTAGGAAACATTTGTATTCTTGTTTCTCCTAGTTTTATTGTTTTTAGTGTGTAAATATGGCACTTGATTATGGGGAAAAACAGTATCGTGTATTTTCCTTTTTTAAATCTCTAAAATAGCTTATTTTTTAACACATGTCCTTAACGGTTAACGGTTAATTAACCGATAGGGCCTTACGGTTATCGGTTAAGAAAAATTCTATATTTGGTCATCCCTAGTATATTGTATAGTGTTATAGTGTGTATTGTATAATAGGAGGATTGACATACTGTGTGTGTGGAGGTCCAGGTTCACTGAAGTCTGGAGGATGATGTTTAGAGAGGTCACTCTTCATAGACACACAGCTGGGTGTTGGAGACTCTGCTCTGTGGTCAACACTTCTGGAATCACAACAATATTCATACAATTATCATTGTGAAGTCAATGTGTTCATGATCATTTGTTGGCCCACTCAATTCTTTCACTCACAGTAAATTGTACAACAAGAAAGTACATTTGAAAATAGCCGATCTACATGCTCACAACACCTCACATCTCAAGGCGTTGTGAGCTTGTAGATCTTGATCTATGTTCACTATTTATCTATGGAACGGAGTGAAACTAAATTGAATGCCTCAACTACTACATTCCAAGTCAGGGTGTGGGGGTCCCTGTTTGAAATATGATTATTTTGGGGGTCAAGGCCTATAAAGGTTGAGAACCACTGCTATGAATAAAGCTTGAAAGGGGAGGATACTGTTATTAGACTCTGTGTTGTGTTATGATGTTGTGTATATTGTATAGTGTTAATAGGAGGATTGACATACTGTGTATGTGGAGGTCCAGGTTCACTGAAGTGAAGAGGTATTCCCATAGACCAGTCACTCTTCATAGACACACAGCTGGGTGTTGGAGACTCTGCTCTGTGGTCAACACTTCTGGAATCACAACAATATTCATACAATGATCATGTGAATGAACACATAGATCCCTCTCCTCCCAATTCCCCTGTCCCCATCTCTTGACCATAATTATGTCCTCCACTTCCAACAATGTGACTGAGTCAAGAAACGTAAAAGACATGTTAGCATGCTTTGGAGGCAATGGGCTTTGCTTTGGACTTTCTTAAAAAGCCATAATTAAAGTTGTCATATAATTGTAGTGGAGTAGAAGTAAAAGTAGGTGCAAATTGGATGTACCCATAAAGTATAAATTAGGGCTGGGACTCGATTAGACAAATAATCGAATTAATCAGAGGCTTTGTAATTAATTAATCGAAATTAATCACATGTTTAATCGCATATAAATATTTGACCTGAGAAGCTTTTTTTTCAAGTAAAACACATTTTGTTGTACGAGTGAATCAACAAGTGAGTTTTTTTAATCTAAATTTCGCATCCACTGGGCAAAGCAAAGCGCTCTGATCGGCTACTTCTCCCTTTGCGTTTGTTGTCTCTTCTTGGTTGGTGCATCGCTATGATCGGTTTGCCCGAAACTGAAGGTTCTGTGGTGCAAAAACTAAGTGCGATTAAAATAAGTAATTTTTTTAATCGCGTTAATGTTCTGTCATTAATTAATCGCAATTAATCAGTTAAAGTCCCAGCCCTAGTATAAATACCTCAAAAGTGTACTTAGTTACTTTACACCACTGCCATTGTGTGTATATGGTACAGGAGGATTGTCTTACTTTAAGCGTGGAGGTCCAGGTTCATCTTTAGACCCACAGCTGGCTGTTGGAGACTCTGCTCTGTGGATGAGATGTTTGTCTCTTCCCTCCTCCTCCTCTCTCTCCACACACTCACTCATCTTTGGTCTTTATTTAACCTGTCAAGATTAGCAGAAAATAGTAAATGATTAATGAATGAATGTACAAAACGCACACACACACGCGCGCGCACACGTGACGCTGCGCCGCGCCGCGTTGTGAGCTTGGAGGTCGGTTATTTACGGAGCTTGATACCACACTGAACTAAGCAATCAAGTGAATACTGTAGATGTGGTGTAACGGCATGGATTTCTACACAGAGAGGGTAATGCTTTCAATATAAGTTATTTCAACATAATAACAAGCTGCATTCAAGTTCAAGAGAGTTGGACTAGGCCTAGGCCATTCACGAATAGTGATTTTTAGAATTCGAATTATTCAACCTCAAAGTATTTGAATAGTTGAATATTCGGCAGGACTGGCCAAACTGTCAAATATTAAGTAAGCAAGAGGTGAACATTGTGAAAATAGCCGATCTACATGCTCACAACACATGTAGATCTGCTATTTTTACAATATTTATCTGCGGAACCGAGTCACATTAAATGTAATAACTACAATTCTAAATGCTTGTCAGGGCGGGGGTCCCCAGTTCAAATATATTTATTTTGGGGGTCACAGCCTAAAAAGGTTTGAGAACCCCTGGTATAGAGCATTAACAAATTCATCCACCAGGGGCATTGACAACTCATTCTTATGACTTCCTATCTACCCAAGCTTTATAAACTATATATTTTTTAAGAGAAAAATAAATAAAGAAATAAGCAAATATTCGACTTCGGTGAAAAAGTTCGAATAGTGACTTTGATATTTGAATATTTGGTGAATGCCCTAGTTTGGACATGGCATTCTCTTGAATGCTGCCTTCAGGTATGGCATGGAAAGAGAGCATTTGCATTTCTTTCACCATAGTAAAAACTGCATTCATGGTCTGGAGAGGGCACTTTTTTATAGAGAGATAAAAGGGCAGGGGTTCAAGCCCCATTTGATGTCTATGTGTGCACAAGCCTGCACACACACACACACACACACACACACACACACACACACACACACACACACACACACACACACACACACACACACACACACACACACACACACACACACACACACAGAGCAGCCACTAGGGTTGTGCAAGTGGTGCGGTTGCAAAGGCCTCGCACCTGGCCGCCTGTTTAGTTGCCGACAACAACTAGAACAGTGTCGGTAATATGTTCAATCTCATTCTGTATTATCAATATGCCATTGACATAGGATGATATGTTGAAATATTAGAGCTGCTATGAGGCAACAATATCACCACATAATGCTGAGACTACAGTAGATTAACAACAATATCACCATCATAATGATGAGACTACAGTAGATGAACAACAATATCACCATCATAATGCTGAGACTACAGTAGATGAACTACAATATCACCATCATAATGCTGAGACTACAGTAGATGAACAACAATATCACCATCATAATGATGAGACTACAGTGGATGAACAACAATATCACCATCATAATGATGAGACTACAGTAGATGCAGATGCATGCAGTAGCTCTTGTCAACCAACAGGTGTCCTACTGCACCACAGAATTGAAATATCACAATAGAAGAACAGGGAGACGCTCATGTTCCAACAGAACAAGGTAGACCTTTGAATATCATGTTAATAATACTATTGATTAACATACTTTACCCTGGTTAAAATAATGTTTCATTCACTAAACCAAGTCATGGACTGCTGGCAGCTTTGAGATGTCGGTTAGTTCCTTTGTATTAAAATATTTAAAATATACAGTACATATTGTTCTTGATTGGATTACAATTATTTTTATTCTAAAACTGTTAATTGTAACATTGCTTACTACATTCACAAACACTAAATACTCAAAAGGAAACCAACCAAACCCCACCACACCCTTAAAACAACTTCCCTCACATAGTTTACAGTTTACAGTTTAGGCATTTAGCAGACGCTTTTAATCCAAAGCGACTTACAATAAGCAGATAATACATCACTATAATCAGTTAAAAAAAAAGGATTCTAAAAAAAAACTAAAAACAAATGCTAACTAGCTTCATGTATGGTCATTGAGTGTTTCAGTAGTGCTATGGGTTTAGGTAGAGTCTGAAAAGGTGAGTCATAGGCATAGGCAGACATAGGCAACCTCCTCTTATATTCAAGCAGAGTAGACATTGAAACTGGGATCAAGTCTATCTGCATGTTGCACATCTGGTCTGCAACGGAAACGCTCTGTGTTTGCATGTGTGCTCCATTCCACTAGCAGTGTGTGTGTGTGTGTGTGTGTGTGTGTGTGTGTGTGTGTGTGTGTGTGTGTGTGTGTGTGTGTGTGTGTGTGTGTGTGTGTGTGTGTGTGTGTGTGTGTGTGTGTGTGTGTGCAAATAACAGGATACAGTAGGCGGGCTCTAGACCGGATGACACTGTTAACTCACAATGAAACCGACAAGGTTTCAGCCAAGTGGGAAAAGACTGCAGAGTGCAACGCTGAAGCAGCAGGTTTACCGTCATAAAAGGTCATAAATAATTATACCAAATGCATGCGTCACTTATATGGTTAAATAATCAACATAATTATGTAATAATGTTCTGCTCCGTCTAAATAAGTATTTTGCTGGTGACATCAATCATAAGATTCATAACCAGATTAACCACAGAGTACAGACAGGCAGACTAGACAACAGGGAGTGGTAGCTTTAGTAGAAACCAGAAGCATAAAGTAGCCTATAAACTGTTCCTGTGAGAACCAAGTGGTTCTAGTAGTGAATATTAAAACAACAACACTTACTTTACGTAAAGTTGGTTAAGTTTGGTCCATTCTGTTTTGTTTTGTCATCCGCAAAGGCTGTCAAGTTCACAGTTGTTGTCGTGTCTCAAAATGGTTCCCGAGCTGCGCACTTTAATTTCCTTTATGATGTGACTTTGACCCGCCTCTACAGCTCTAGGGCTACAGTCAGTCAGATGATATCGTCATACACAGGTGAACACATGATAGTCAGGGAAGGAGTTGGGCAAGTCCCACCATGTCTCATTCCAACTCCAAGTTATTATGTTATGAGTAGCCTATGCTATGACTGTAGTCAGTGTTTAAACACACAATAGAAGATCATTGGGCTGACTGACGTGAGGACAGGGTTCACCCTGCATGAACACAAGCTGAAATACAATTGGCACACTAGCCTATTCACACAACAGACAGACACGGCCGTTTAAGAGCCATTTCGCCTACCCTCTGTCCATGTTTGCATATTATCCCTTTGTAATTTAAATTGACAGTGGTGACACCTGTCAAACCATGACCATTAGTAGGTCTGGTATACACACGGCTATCCTGACCTTATGAACTCCATAGTAATCACACCAATAGTTTTAGGCGAATTTGCCTGACAACAATAAAATAAACAGAAGAAGCTGATGTTTACAGTGGAAAGGGGAGGTGAGTGTGGGCTTAGATAGATGTCGTTCATATCCAGTCTATATTCTAATCTTATTGTATCTTTATCACTGGCTGTTGCTGCTGTTGTTATATGACACCCAGGTCTCTCTCTCTCTCTCTCTCTCTCTCTCTCTCTCTCTCTCTCTCTCTCTCTCTCTCTCTCTCTCTCTCTCTCTCTCTCTCTCTCTCTCTCTCTCTCTCTCATGGCCATTGGCCAACTGCTGCTGAAGACACGTGGTTTACAGTAAAGTAGAAAGAGGGATACCCATGTACCTGACAAACTAAAGGTCAAGGATGTCCACGATCACAACACCAGAGGCAGCTCCACTAATCATGTTCAACCTAGATTCATCACTAAACAAGGCTCTAATTCATTCTCCTGCTATACCACCAGCATGTGGAACACCCTACCACAGGCCTTAAAGGAGAGCGAATCCCTTGCCTCCTTCAAAAATGGTCTGAAAAGTCACCTTCAGGCCTAAATACACTAGACCCATCTGTAGTTTTTATTGCCCTGTTTTTTTTCTTTTTCTGCTTTTGTAATTTATGTTATCCTATGCATAGTACTATGTTCTCTCCGTCTGTCTTTCAGTGTTATATGAGATACATGAAGTGGTTCCTGTGTAAATAAGCCGTAAAGCTTATTTGGATCTCCTAATATGTAGTTGAACTTGTACCAGTCATTTGTGCTGTCATGAAACTGTATACTTTATTTCTATTGCAAACTGCTAATAAACTCTTCAATCAATCAAAACCATAGATAAAATAACAGCATTTTTGTAGTGAAAGTCAACATTTTGGAATTGACATGACTTTGTGAATCCATTGTTAAAGGTTGTCCCCTGACTGTTCAGATGCTGCTGATGTGCATGGCAGAAATACATGTGCAAAGAGTCCAGGAGGAGTGGCTTCATCTGATTTTAATTTTTTTCGAATGTAGGGTTTTGTTGGTAATATGTGTTGTTTCTTGTTTACAGGAGGAATGATATAGTACTTGTATGTATGTTTTAAATGCCCTCTCCTAATGTAGGGTTACTGTTTGTTGGTATGTATTGTTTTGTCTTCATGTGGGGACTATGGATGAAATTTAGCATTCTTGCTAATTCCGGTGTATTTACATTGCATTTATGTAGTGTTCATTAATATGCATTGTCTAAATAAACAAATAAAGTAAAGTAAAGAAAGGCATTGCTCATCATGAGGGTGAACCTGCATTCACACCACAGAAAGCCATTGCTCATCATGAGGGTGAAGCTGCATTCACACCACAGAAACAAACACACAGTCTAAGCTCATAGGAACTCATTCTGTACTCCTCCAGTCCACCACGGCTGTTGTTGATTGACAGTCACTCTGTGGCAAGGGTCTTCAACAGGGGGTCCGGGACCCCTAGGGGGTCCTCAGAGTTACTACAGGGTGTCCTCCAAATCTTTGTGTGATAGAAGCTTTTTTTCCTCCTTTTTTATATTAACCACTTGAACCCTAGCGTCCATATTCTGATAACTTTAGCCAAAAATAGCCGATCTGAAAGCTCACAACGCCTCGCAGCGCTATTTTTGGTAAAGAGCTTTGGTGTAGAGGAGAAAAAGAGCAGACTAAGTACAGCGTGAAAGGCCAAATGTATTATTGACGGTTCAAGTGGTTAAATATCTGAAAACACAAATTGACATGAATCCAAAATACACTGATGATTGTGCCGTCAAATGATGAAACTATATGGAATCTATGGGTTGTGGGGGTCCCTGCTTCATCTCTCTCTCAACTAAGGGGTCCTTAGCCTTAGAACGTTGAAGACCCCTCCTCTGTGGGATCACTTCCCTGTCATTCCTCACAGCCACACCTACACCTAGCCTCGTAGATGGGAGGAGTCAGTTTACAAGGCTAACCTACACCTGCTACACACAGAGCAGTGCTACTTTCATGTCATAAGCCGCTTTCCAATCCGAAGGGTTCAAACACTTTGAAGTGCGCATTTCAAGGGCTATGACATCACTGGTCACAGATCTACAAGCTCACAATGCGTCGCAACGCAACGCATTGTAAGCTTGTAGATTGCTATTTGGCCCAGTGACGTCATAGCCCTTTAAATGCGCACCTCAAAGTGTGAACCCTTCGGATTGGAAAGCGGCTATAGGGTCTGCTTGCTGGTGCCTGCTATATTTGCTTCAACGTACAATGGCCTCGTGCTGGGACAAAAAAGCTAACCTACAAGTCCACACCACGTTATGTCAGCGGTGCGTTGTGGGCTTGCAGATCGACTGGGGCGGAGCTAACTCAACTAAATGTTGTGGTCATAGACAGACGAGTGAAGAGAGCAGGCAGTGAGTCTGGAGTGAAACCAGTGAGTGACAGAGAGCAGCAGAGAACAGAGAAGCTGCTTAGAGCTCCTTTACATTACAGACGGACAAATATTACATTACATTTTCACTGTTGTCATAATTATTACAGTTTCTTAAATGTTTCTTTCAAGAGAAGCTCATGGAGGGAACTTTAAGGAAGAGAGGAGAGCAGTCTTTTCCTGCCTCTCCTCTGTCTGCAGCTGAAACAACGGTGTCGGGTGTCACTAACATACACAGAGCAAAACGTATAACTGTCTTTCTCTGTGTGCAGTCAGTGTGCATGCCCTGGCCACACACTCAATTATTATTAGATACAATTATTATATATATTATTTTAACATTTTGACAGTTGTCCTTTTTACAACTAGACACAAAGAGTCTGCTTTGTTCCCTATGGAGACACAAAGAGCCTGCTTTGTTCCCTATGGAGACACAAAGAGCCTGCTTTGTTCCCTATGGAGACACAAAGAGCCTGCTTTGTTCCCTATGGAGACACAAAGAGCCTGCTTTGTTCTCTATGGAGACAGAAAGAGCCTGCTTTGTTCCCTATGGAGAAACAAAGAGCCTGCTTTGTTCTCTATGGAGACACAAAGAGCCTGCTTTGTTCCCTATGGAGACACAAAGAGCCTGCTTTGTTCCCTATGGAGACACAAAGAGCCTGCTTTGTTCCCTATGGAGACACAAAGAGTGCTTTGTTCCCTATGGAGACACAAAGAGCCTGCTTTGTTCCCTATGGAGACACAAATAACCTGCTTTGTTCCCTATTGAGACACAAAGAGCCTGCTTTGTTCCCTATGGAGACACAAAGAGCCTGCTTTGTTCCCTATGGAGACACAAGGAGTCTGCAAAGAGTCTGCTTTGTTCCCTATAGAGACACAAAGAGCCTGCAAAGAGTCTGCTTTGTTCCCTATAGAGACACAAAGAGCCTGCAAAGAGTCTGCTTTGTTCCCTATAGAGACACAAAGAGTCTGCTTTGTTCCCTATAGAGACACAAAGAGCCTGCAAAGAGTCTGGTTTGTTCCCTATAGAGACACAAAGAGCCTCCTCAAATTATTGTCGCTGGAATGCGATAAAAACAAACAAAGACAAATGTCCATGAATTCATTCTCCATGGGGTGAGTAATGGATAGGAAAAAACACAATTCTGGGGATGAAAAATCCATTTAACACGGTAGTGATTAAAATCACTTACCCTGCAACAATCTTTACGCCTTGGACTCCATTTTGTTTTGCCAAGTAAAACGGATCAGACTCTTCAGGTGAATCAAACTAAATGGAGTCCAGTCTCTTCAGGTGAATCAAACTAAATGGAGTCCAGACTCTTCAGGTGAATCAAACTAAATGGAGTCCAGACTCTTCAGGTGAATCAAACTAAATGGAGTCCAGTCCCTTCAGGTGAATCAAACTAAATGGAGTCCAGTCCCTTCAGGTGAATCAAACTAAATGGAGTCCAGTCTCTTCAGGTGAATCAAACTAAATGGAGTCCAGTCCCTTCAGGTGAATCAAACTAAATGGAGTCCAGTCTCTTCAGGTGAACGTGAATCAACTCACTAACAGCTGTGTGTTGTTCTCAATCCTAGAGGACGGACTGCCCTGCCCCCATTATGAAACAATGTGGTACATTGACCTGCAGCCATATCACATGCACGCACGCACGCACGCACGCACGCACGCGCACACACACACACACACACACACACACACACACACACACACACACACACACACACACACACACACACACACACACACACACACACACACACACACACACACACACACACACACACACACACACACACACACACACACACACACGGTCAATGTTTAACCATATTGTGTGACTGGTAAGATAAGACACCATGCTTGTTCTCTCTCAGTGATATATGGGTAGAAACAGAGCCAACCTGCAAAGCAAGTTTCAGGGTTCCATTCCAAGCCCCGCTATGTGTCACCATGTCTATGAATTATCTGACCCTCTAACTGTGATAGAGGTCACCTGGGTGGAGCTAAATATTTCCCCAGCAGGATCAACTAGATCTAATCATAATGAATGGGTGGGGGGTGTCTACATTTCAATGTTTTAAAGACAAATTCTTATACAGAATAATGGAGTGTTGGTCTGAATGAATCAGTCAGTTCAGAAAAAGCTGGTCCCATCCTATTTTACAGTACACTTTAAGACATAATAAGACAGAATATATATAATCTTTATTCAGGAAACACACAGGGGGTCCATATCAAAAACACCAATGACAACAACAGCAACAATACATTATACAAAAATACATAAAATACATAAAAGGCACATAACTACCATATGCTGTCAGTGCGCAACAAAAAGGCTTCTGCGCCAATGGCGCCACAGACTTGAGCTATACCTAAGAGAGCTTTTAGTAGGGTCCGTTAGTTTCATTAGAATGTCATTCTCAGATTCATTCAACCGACACATGAATCTGTACATCAAGTTTCTTAGAAGGGCTTTAAAAGTAGGTAACTGCAGGCTAACAAATAATTGGCTGGCGCTGTGCCATCTAGGCACACGCAATAACAGCCGCAGAGCATCATTGTAGGCTACATTCAGTCGCTTTAAGGATTTAGCCATGTACCTGCCCCACAGGTGAGCAGTGTATAAGGGTAAAGCCATAATAAGAAATAATGTGGTGGTAATTAGAGCTAATATATTTTATTAGACAGAAACAAAGACAGAATAGTAGAAAGAGCAAATACATTCTCTGGCACCGGCACCTGCCGCGGAACTGCAGCGACAGACACTGCCACACGACTGGCAGTTCGACCAGCAGTCGCACTGCATCACCGGCGATAGGACCAGCATTCCCGCCGCACGGACCAGCAGGTCCCGTAGAGGTAAACTTCCCGTCCGTGTGGTGGTGGCTGCAGCGGCTGTTACCAGCGATGCCGGTCCTACCTACCGTTCCGTGCGGCAGCCGCCGGTCCTACTGCCGGGACTGCTTTATTATCTTATAAAATAATATTAGTTCTAATTACCAACACATTATTTCTTATAATGGCTTTATTCTGTCTTATTATGTCTTATTATGTCTTAATGTGTACTGTAGAATAGGATGGGATCAAAAGGTATGGCAACATGACTGGTGTCTTGCACACGCGTGAAGCACCAGTCATGTTGCCATACCTTAGCAACAGGTATGATACATTTTTTCCCCTGTTTCTACGGTTTCTTGGGCTGGATATGGCAGCCTGGAACGGTTGTTCAAGTGCAGCTATACAGGAGTGTATAAAACAGAACAGACGATACGGTATGTCTTTAAACTAAACAGGAGTTTCTCCACTTTGACGAAATCAGGAGAGAAAGACAAACACAAGTGTGTGCTGTAACGTAACACCATCCCCACCCTGTGTGTGTGTGTGTGTGTGTGTGTGTGTGTGTGTGTGTGTGTGTGTGTGTGTGTGTGTGTGTGTGTGTGTGTGTGTATCCAAGGTGCTTTGCAGAGATTGTGCATTACATTACCATTCACACACTGACACACATTCATTACATTCACACACACACACACACACACACACACACACACACACACACACACACACACACACACACACACACACACACACACACACACACACACACACACACACACACACACACCTTCTAAACGTCCTCAAGTGCTCTTGGCATGGTGCCAGACTGCACCCATCTCTCTCTGTGAGTCAAACCAGTCCAACAGCAACAGACCAGAGACAAACACACAGAAAGACAGGACCAAACACACAGAAAGACAGGACCAAACACACAGAGACAAACACACAGAAAGACAAGACCAAACACACAGAGACAAACACACAGAAAGACAGGACCAAACACACAGAGACAAACACACAGAAACACAGGACCAAACACAACTCTCTCTAAGGCCTCCCATGCATGACATGGATTCTTGTATGAAAACATTTTACTGCAAAAGTGGTGAAATTGATATAAAGTCATAAGCTAAACCCAAATTAAAAAGGGTGATCACTGATCACTGGCAGAAGAGTGAGAAAATCCTAGTCCACTCACATCTACAGTTTATACAAATGACATCCTGTAAGATGAGGGATGTCCTTTAAGCCTTGGTTCTCTAACCTTTTCATGCCAAGGACCCCTAAATGTATGTTTGGCCGAGGACCCCCATCTGAAAATGATTTTGAACAGGGACCCCTGGAAGAGAGCATTTGTGTTAAACACTTTTCACAATTATTCTAAATATTCTAAACATTTTTGATATGTTTTTTTTTTTTCAAATATTTTCAAACATGTACTGTACAAGCTGTGAGCTTGTAGCTCATGTTATTTTTGAATAGGCAACCTACCAATGGATAAAGTGGTTCAAATGATTATGATGCTATGTTGACTACTTTTCCTGGGGACCCCCTGGAACCCCCCCAAGGACCCCTGGGGGTCCCCAAACCTCACTTTGAGAACCAATGGCTTAGAACATCATTTTATGCCAAATACAGAGCCACAATAATTGTAACCTATTGTATACTTCGTCACAAATAGCAGATGTACAAGCTCACAGCACATCAAAAGCATGTACATGTGCTATGTATGTGCTTTTTGTATTTTGAAGAACAAAAAAAAAACATGCACAAACAGGCAAACTAAAAATAATGTTTTTTTGCTACATGATGGTGCACTGAGATGCCACCCTGTGGCCACATTGGGTAACTACACTTCACTGATCACAACAATAATCAGTCAATGATGAAAGTCATGCAAACACCAACACACTGACTGAACTGAGACGGTTGGTTCTGGAGAATGAATAAATGGAAACACATGGACCTGTAAGGGTCCATTTAGAACCCACTGGAGGAACCCTGGGGGTCCCTGGTGTTGTAAGCTTGTAGATCGGCTATTTTTGGCAGAGAGGTTTGTAGAGGGAAAAGAAGAGCAGACTAAAGTATTTGACGGTTCAAGTGGTTAAATGTCTGAAACACATTACTCCAACTAAGGGGTCCCTTGCCTGAAAACATTGAAGACTCCCATGTGGATTAAACCAGGAACAGTGACTTAGATTCATTCCTCATGGATCTACTGGATCTACATGTGGATTAAAACCCTAACTCTAAGGGGCGGCATAGCTCAGGGGAAGAGAAACCGTTATTAGAGCATGAAGGGTTCCCGAAGGGTTCTCAGTTCGAATCTGGGCTCCCCCTGAGTTAATGTTGAAGAGTCCTTGAGCAAGACCCCTAACTGCTCCCAGTGAGCAGGTTGGTGCCTTGCATGGTTTCCTCCGCCACCGGTGTGAATGTGTGTTTGAATGGGTGAATGTAATGCACAATCTATGTAAAGCGCCTTGGATAAGAGCGCTATATGAATGCACCATTTACCATTTAACCCTAAACAGAGGCAGAACTTGTGTGATTCTAAACAAAACATTTACCTGACACCACTTGTCAGCAGGGTTGATGCGGTTCAGCACAGCCAATGAGAAAGCCGCGTTTTTTCCCCTAACCAGACTATGATTGGATGATCAGATTCTGACGTCTAGAAGTAAAATAAATGGACACATAGAGAAGAGAACATGTCAAAGTTAAAGCCTAAATTATACACTGTAGTTTGACCTGTCATTTGTCACCAATAAATCATTTTCAAGCTAACAACACTTTGCAATGTGAAACATTAAATTAAAGCTTAATACAGTATCTGATAAAGTGTGTAGTGAGTTATTGTAGAGTATTAGTGCTCTAGTTTAGGGGTCTTCAACAGGGGGTCCGGGACCCCTAGGGGGTCCTCAGAGTACAGGGGGTCCTCCAAATCTTTGTGTGACAGAAACTCCTTTTTTATCCTTTTTTATATTAACCACTTGAACCATAGTGCCCATATTCTTTTAGCCGAAAATAGCAGATCTACAAGCTCACAACACCTCGCAGTGAGCTTGTAGATCTGCTATTTTTTTTTTTTTGTTAACAAGGTTTGGTGTAGAGGGGAAAAAGAGCAGACTAAGTACAGAGTGAAAGGTCAAGTTTATTAAGTATTGAAGGTTCAAGTGGTTAAATATCTGAAAACACAAATTGACATGAATCCAAAATACACTGATGATTGTGCTGTCAAACAATGAAACTATGGAATCTATGAACAGATTGTGGGGGTCCCTGCTTCATCTCTCTCTCAACTAAGGGGTCCTTGGCCTGAAAACGTTGAAGACCCCTGGTTCTAGCCCACACAGTCTGTAAGTAAGTTTATTACTAAGTTTATTATTACTAATAATCTATATTTTACCTATTGCTGACTGTGCATACCATATGTTATCATAGACTTGGCTAAATCTGGCAACACTGTGATTACCTGCATTACACCTGCAGCCCACTAGGGGGAGAAGGGAACATATAGAAAGTGAGCGTAAGGCGGAGTTTCGCTCCAGATGACGTATTTCCCGTCGCCATCCTCGAGGGACGTCACTTATAATAATAATAATAATAAGTGCACTACAACGTTTACACAACCTCCATGACGATCCTATTACTGTATGTATTGAGATAGATTGTTGTAGGCTACAACAGTTATCATCAAAATAAACCATATCAAAGTGTGCGGGACATTTCTCTCTCAAAATAACAACTTTTCTAGTGTTATTTCTTATCCTGGTAAAGATCATGTGTCTGTCCCTTGTTCAGCCATGTCAGATATATTTTCTCTTTAAACAAAACCGTTTGCTCAATCTCATTGTAGGCTATATCCTATAGGCCTAATATATTCAATAGATATATTTTTATGACAGATTTACTGGCCTCAACCTCCCGTGTAATATGTATTAGCCTAGACACTTCAGTCAACTCTGCCACTTTACGCAGATCATCTGAGAGAGAACATTGTGGTCAAGCAAGGATCACTTTGTATTGAGAGAGAGAGAGAGGTGCGCTTTCTCTAATTATCCAACAGAAGAGAGAGAGAGAGAGAGAGAGAGAGAGAGAGAGAGAGAGAGAGAGAGAGAGAGAGAGAGACATGCTCAAGCCTATAATATATTAAATAGAAATATATGTGTTATGCCAAATTACAAAACCAAAGACGAGTGGCCCCGTAAATGGTCTTGTCCATTTCCGTCCCGTTCTGATTCCTTTTTTTTTTTTTTTTTTTGAGACTTGTGACATTGTCCTGAAATCCGTTTATTTCCGAGGTTCAGAGAGACCCGAGCATTTAGCTTATTATTAGGCTATTAAAAGTCCATGCGTGCCTCTGCCTTTCATGTGGTGAGGTCTACTCAATCTAACATACTGTCTGCAGCTGTGTGAACTGATTGACAGGCACTGTCAGAAGTCAGAGCGGTGTAAACTTTATCATAAATGTAGACTATTGTCAATGCTGCTGGTTGGTTGCCTAGGAATCTATAATATTAACATTGAAACAAAAGCCAGGGAGAAAGGAATGCTTTTAGGCTATTTTCTATCTACAGAGGTAAGTAAGTCATTTTCCGTTTAGAGAGAGAAATGGTCGAGTGAGCTTCACTTTGTATTGTAAGACGGGACCTGTGTTGCATTGCCGATTAAAATATAATCTCTTTAGGCCTAAGCCTATTTATTAAATCACAATCGAATGTTGTTTACTTGCATAATGGGGACACTTTTTTTTAAATTGTAGGCTATTTTATATGTAGTCACTGGAAAATGTTTCAACATCTGATCTCTCAGTACTGTTGCTTCTTTTTTTTTTTTTTTTTTTTTTTTTACTGGTCCCCCTCGGCAATGGCGCTGGTTTTGTAGGCCGATGACTCCAAATCGGCCTACAAAACGTCATACGCACGTTCCCTATACTGAATGAAGCAGTCTTGATTTTTTATTTAAAAATAAACCTACTGTATTCCTGTGTGTGTGTGTGTGTGTGTGTGTGTGTGTGTGTGTGTGTGTGTGTGTGTGTGTGTGTGTGTGTGTGTGTGTGTGTGTGTGTGTGTGTGTTCACATGTTGTGTTCAGATCAGCTATTATTAACAATGAGGCCAGTGAGTGTGGACAGTACAAAAACTATTTTTGGAAGAAATACATCAACAAATGGAATCAAATCTTACAAGTTACAATGTGGTCATTTATCCATCCATCCATCCATCCATCCATCCATCCATCCATCCATCTGATCTCACATTCATACACTGATGTCAGAGGAAACCATGCTTGGCACCAACCTGCTCACCAGGAGCAGTTAGGGGTTCAGAGTCTTGCTCAAGGACTCTTCAACACTAACCCTGGGGGAGCAAAGGATCGAACATCCGGCCACTCTACCCCTGAGCCACTGCTAAAAGGATAACACAAAAAGAACCCAGGGGGCTTGTTTCCACTGTGGTATATTGTACTCAATTCATCAATAATAGCCAGGCCTACATAATAGAAACAATACATACATACATGGAAATCTATGACAAAACATAAGCCTATGTGTAATATTAAATGAAATAAACTGTGGTATAATTTGTATATTAATATTAGTTTGTTGTTTTTGTATAGACAGAAATGCAATAATGTCTGTATTGTGTCTGTTATTGTATAGGCCTATAAACACAAGTATTATGTCTGTTGTTATGTCTGGCAGTTGTTGACTCACTGCTCTGACGGTCACCAGAACCCTGCAGATGTGGTGTCGGTGTGCCCCCTTGTGGACAAACTGTCACATTACAATACATATAGCCTGTATTACATGTTTTACATCATTTGAAATGGAATAGCCTGAATTTAAACCCTAAACACTATCCCAGCCTGTGTAAACAGACAGACAGACAGACAGACAGACAGACAGACAGACAGACAGACAGACAGACAGACAGACAGACATGTATGCATGCACATATTCTGTAATGTAAACCACTGTGATTTGTATAGGCTGTATGTTAGGCCTTGGTCCAGGAACCATGCAGGAAGGGTTGGTAATTATGAAAACGTAAGACTTAAGGCCCATTCCCACTGGGCCAGATAACAGATAAACAATCTCTTATTTCTCCATTCAAGTGGATGGTAAGATACTGATAAAACCATTGCACCAGCTGCTAACCCTAACGCTATAACTTGGGGGGGTGCGAGACCCCGGCTCAGAAAAGATATGGTTTGCCGGGGGCGCGCAACCCAAGACCACGGCAACACTGTTTGGAAGTGAAATATTCCTATAATGCTTTCCCAGCAAACATTTTGAGGTATATTAGACGTCTAATATGTGTTGTGAGGTGTTGTGATTATGATAATATTTTCACGTCAGTTCAAACCAGTGGTTCCCAAACGTTTTAGATCGAGAGCCAAGCATTATTATTTATTTTTTACAATTAATCAAATTTTTCTATGGGATATGTACTGGAGTTGTGACCCATAAAAACCCAAAACTGGGTTAAATTATTTAAAACACGTTTACTTAACACTATAGCTTTGGATATGTTGGGACATCTGGTCACCCTTATTCACATAGAATATGATTATACTTCAGGATGCTTTATAATAAAATAAACAAATATTGACTATTTTATAAAAAAATCATAGTAGGGTTCATAGAGCATCATCATTAACGTCATAATGCATTTATTAAGTACACACATGATTAGACATAATGAGCTTAACCTGAGGATTTAAAGTATACCACTATTAAGAAAACTGCAAAGATTCAGGGGTTCATATAAACATTTTATTTTATAAAAATAAAAAAGATTTTCACATCAAAGGGGAATATAGTCTGATAAAATATTTGGATAAAATAATTTGTTCTTACAGACTGGCAGATCATATCTGATTTCAGACTTACATTATTCAGATAGAAGTTGGAGTGGTTTTACGATTGAGACACCGCCACCACTGAAGTATAAGGGAGAACTGAGTACTGCAGCTGCCAATGCAATCCTTATGAGCGACACCCCATTTGGGACACCATATACATAGAGTGACATATAAACTGCATGAGTATACAAGCTACATTTACACATTGGTATTGCTGGATTCAGTAGAACCACACGTTTCACAGAGTCACTGCAAAGTAAACAAAGCATTTTACATAGATTTTAATTTCCGCCTATTGTAGGTATGTGTTGAAATGACTTTGTGATGCTTGTGAATCAGCTATTTTCAAGTCAGTGTTGATCTTGTCAGCAAATTATTATGTAGTCGTAGTCAGTCTTTTGAATACAATTCCATTTAGTTTTAGTCATATTTTTGTCATCTGATTTTATTTTAGTTTTAGTCGACTAAAATGTTATTTGGCGGCCATGATGGCATGCCTGATTTTATACTTGGTTGTGTGCTGAAAATAGCAGATCTACAAGCTCACAACCTGTCGCGCTGCGTCACGTTGTGAGCTTGTAGATCGTCTATTTTCAGAGAGCAACACCCGAGCGCAACCAAACATAAAATGACTTGTCTTTTAGTTCTACTGGATCTCTTCTCCACTAATAGTCCCTCCCTGACATTTTACGAAATTGACAATTCTATATTTAGTCTTAGTTTTAGTCATCATAGCTCAGTGTTTGTTTAGCTTTTATTTAGTCAGTGAAAAAAGGAAGTCGACAGACATTTTTCATCATATTTTTAGTCGGTGAAATCAACACAACTTTAAGTACATTTTGATGCCAATACTTTTGCACTTTTACTTGGAATTCTGGACTTTTACTTTTATCAGAGTATTTCTATGTTGCAGTATTGACTGTACTGTAGACATATAAAATATAAATATATACATAAACTATGTTGCTGTCGCCTGGAAACCTTGGATGTCCAAAATGCTTCCTGTGTTCAAACACACATCCATAACAACCATATTGGTTGATGTCAACTCATCAGAGACATTATCTGTCCTCACAAAGACACACTGAGGAGGAGGAGGAGTCAAGCCTAAACCCAGGGTAGAGTGGTTCAGTGAATGAGGACTGGAAGGTGTAAATGTGTTTCAGTGAGTCAGACGACACCTCATAGAAGGACAGAGTCCCGGCAGCATGGTCTACATACACTGCTACTCTGTTGGAGCCAGAGGAAACAACAGGGAGGTGAGTGTTCCTACTATTGTGAGAGACCCAGTAAAAGCCTCCGCCTCCCCAACAGTCCAGACTCCAGGACAGATCATTGTCCCCAAGTCCATTAGGACCCTCTCCTCTCCTGCTGATTCCTCTGTAAGCCACTCCTATCCTAACCTCTCCACTCGTCTCTACCTCCCAGTAACAGCGTCCAGTCAGACCTTCTGTACACAGAACCTGTCTACACTTATCATCAAATCTGTCCTGATGATCAGGGTATGACTGAAGCTCCTCCCTCACTGGCCGAGTCACCTTCCTGTTGTTCTCAGACAGACAGAGTGTTCTGCTCGCTGTGTTTGGATCCAGAGTGAGACGATGGAAGTCTGATGAGAGAACAAGGCAGGAAACAGGAAAAATATGTAATATTGAAAAAGTATTAAAATATTCACAGAGAGAGAGAGAGAGAGAGAGAGAGAGAGAGAGAGAGAGAGAGAGAGAGAGAGAGAGAGAGAGATTGGTTTACAGTAACTGAGTACACAATAAGTTAATGTTGTGTAGTTAAGGTACTAATACCTGAGTATTTGTATTATTGGATACTTGTGACTTTCACTACATTTCAAAGACACATATTGTACTTTTAACTCCACTACATTTGTAGGAAGAGAAAACATTTATTTATTATGAATTATTATGCCCTATGTGTTTTTTTTTTTAGCAAAAATAGCTTGTAGATCGGCTATTCTTATTATGATTGATAGGCTATTAGTATTGATTTTGTCAACTAAAACTATGACGAAATGTTTTTGTTGACTTTTTTCACTGTGGAAAACTAAATAAAAACTAAAAACACATTTAAGATAATATGACTAAAACTAAGACTAAATTTACTGACAATGTTGTAAAAATAAATAAAACTAGACTAAAATGGGGGGCAGACCTCTATTCAGAAACACCCCTACTTAGTTACGGCCTTTTTCACAAGCTGCAGTGGCGGGGTTCTGCCGGTAGGTGGCGGGGTTCTGCCGGTAGGTGGCGGGGTTCTGCCGGTAGGTGGCGGGGGTCCGCCGGTAGGTGGCGGGGGTCCACAGGTAGGTGGCGGGGGTCCACAGGTAGGTGGCGGGGGTCCACAGGTAGGTGGCGGGGGTCTATCGGTAGGTGGCGGGGGTCCACAGGTAGGTGGCGGGGGTCTATCGGTAGGTGGCGGGGGTCCACAGGTAGGTGGCGGGGGTCTATCGGTAGGTGGCGGGGGTCCACAGGTAGGTGGCGGGGGTCTACCGGTAGGTGGCGTGAGCACTTTTGCAAACGTTCTGGAGCACCAGGAGTCGGTGGTCCCCGGGAATTCCCTGTGAGCAGCCCCGTTGGGGTGGTCATTTCGTATTTTTTGCACTTTTTGTCAGTGGCACCAGGGGGTCCCTGGGGGTTGTGGTTTGGCAGGCAAGGAGTGTGTGTGCAAAGTTTGGCATGGATAGGGGCAACGGTGGCAGAGATATGAGTAGGGAAAAAGTGTGACGTGACGTGACGTGACGTGACGTGACGTGACTTGACGTGACGTGCCGTGACAGACAGACAGACAGACTGACTGACGAACGGACTGACTGACAGGCGGTGGAGGTTTTGATAATAACTACAACCTGACGGTCGCAACAAGCTCACAACACGTCACACATGAGGCCAGTGGTGGAATAACTATTCAAATGTTTTACTTACCAGTAAGACTCCCTAATCGGGAGATAAGCGACCATCACGTCGCATACACAAACTTTAGAAGGCAATGGTAGCCAATCAGGAGGGAATATGGGAAATGGGACAGATCCATGTTGATGACATGACTTTAGAGATACTGTGTACCGCTTTGTGTGATTTTAGGCCAAAATCTGTAGGAGCAGTGTCCAAAAATGAGTTTTGCTAAAATCGGCCTGATGGTGGCGCTAGAAGAGGGCCATGTGAGAAATCAGGGCTGGAGGTTGTGGTTTGCCATCCAAGAGTGTGTGTGCAGTGTTTGGCATTGATAGGGCCAACGGTGGCAGAGATAAGAATAGAGCCAAAAGTGTGACGTGACGTGTGACTTGACAGACGGACAGACAGACAGCTGGTGGAGCTTTTCATAGTAACTTGCGACCTGACGGTTGTAATTAAGTAAACGTAGTAATAACACAGTAAAAAAATAAAAGGCTGGTATTAAGAATTTTACTTGAGTAAAAGTACAAAAGTAATGGAATCAAAATATACTCAACAAAATGTCATTATACCAACAAAGTAAGAGCGCTACTGTTTTTCATTTTTCTTTCACAAATAGCATATCTACAAGCTCACAGCACACTGAGATGCAACGCGTTGTGAGCTTGCAAATCTGCTATTTGTTTGAAAAGCCACGTTATAGGCTTTTTAGGTTCTGTGTGTATTTTATTAATAATTTAAATCTGAAAAGTAACTATCAACTAACCCTGTCAAATAATTGTAGTGGAGTAAAAAGTACAATATTTGCCTCAGAAAGTATGGAGTATAAGTATAGGCTACAAAGTATTGAAGAAATGAAACAACCTGGTAAAGTACAAGTACCTCACTAATACCTGAGGACTGTGAGGAGGCTCTGTCTTAATAAACATTTATGTTTGTGCATAAAAGCTGGTCTGATCCTCTAAACTGTATGTTTTCAGGTCAAGGTTCATAATAGCATGTTTCTGTTCAGTGCCACTTGCATAATACTGTACCAATTGCACATAAGATGGTGTCGTTATCACTTTATTAAGGAATATGAGCTTGTTCAAAACAGGGCCTAAAAGTCTCCATTTCCAGGCTTATTTGCATCTTGTTCCAGTCATGGTCTGTAGCCAACTGAAAGGAGGAGTGACCCAGAGACAGTGGCCCTCATTTATCAATGGAGTGTAAAAAACAGTTTTTTCCCCAACTTTTGCGAAGGCCAAGTTCAAGTGGCATTTACGAACACGTCCTAAACAGACACACCTGGAGTACATTTGATCTCAGCCTTGATAAATGCGTAGGCTGAAATTTAAATAACACGCCTTAAATATTCTTGAAACGCCCAACGTTACGGACAGAACAAGTGGAATACGTCCTAACAACGAAAGGAAAGCTAATAAACTTCCCTTCATGTCCGCATCCCACACAAACCACACACACACACACACACACACACACACACACACACACACACACACACACACACACACACACACACACACACACACACACACACACACACACACACACACACACACACACACACACACACACACACAACTAGGCTTGGAACAGCAGCATTTTGGTTTACACAGCAGTCTTGGACAGTGGGAATGTGGGATTAACCAACGGTACAATCTCCAGCAGTAACTGAGTACACAATAAGTTAATGTTGTGTAGTTAAGGTACTAATACCTGAGTATTTGTATTACTGGATACTTGTGACTTTCACTACATTTCAAAGACACATATTGTACTTTTAACTCCACTACATTTGTAGGAAGAGAAAACATTTATTTATTATGAATTATTATGCCCTGTTTTTAAGTAAAAATTGCTTGTAAGAACGTCTATTTTCATTATGATTGATAGGCTATTAGTGTTGATTTTGTCTAAACTAAAACTATGACGAAAAATGTTCGTCAACTTTTTTCACTGTGGAAAACTAAATAAAAACTAAACACACATTTAAGATAATATGGCTAAAACTAAGACTAAATTTACTGACAATTTTGTAAAAATAAATAAAAGTAGACTAAAATGTTAGGGAGGGACTAGTGGAGACGAGATCCAGTAGACCTAAAAGACAAGTCATTTTATGTTTGGTTCAGCTCGGGTGTTGTGCTCTGAAAATAGCAGATCTACCAGTAAGACTCCCTAATGGGGAGATAATTGACCGTCAGGTCACATGTATACACCAGGGGCCGTGGAGTGGAGCAGTAGCTTGTAGATCGGCTACCTTAGACTATTTTCCCATATGTTTTTCCAAGCGGCGTGGGGGTCTGCGGGGTCCGCCTGGGTACCCCCTAGATGCCGGCCCCGTTTCTCGCTGGGGGCCCGAGTTACGGCCTTTTTAGCGGGCTGCAGTGGCGGGGGTCCACAGCTAGGTGGTGGGGGTCCACAGGTAGGTGGCGGGGGTCCGCCGGTAGGTGGCGGGGCCTGCCGGTAGGTGGCGGGGCCTGCCGGTAGGTGGCGGGGTCTACAGGTAGGTGGCGGGGGTCCACGGGTAGGTGGGGGGGTCTACAGGTAGGTGGTGGGGGTCTACAGGTAGGTGGCGGGGGTCTACAGGTAGGTGGGGGGGTCTACAGGTAGGTGGTGGGGGTCTACAGGTAGGTGGCGGGGGTCTACAGGTAGGTGGGGGGGTCTACAGGTAGGTGGCGGGAGTCTACAGGTAGGTGGTGGGGGTCTACAGGTAGGTGGTGGGGGTCTACAGGTAGGTGGTGGGGGTCTACAGGTAGGTGGTGGGGTCTACAGGTAGGTGGCGGGGGTCTACAGGTAGGTGGCGGGGGTCTACAGGTAGGTGGGGGGGTCTACAGGTAGGTGGTGGGGGTCTACAGGTAGGTGGGGGTCTACAGGTAGGTGGTGGGGGTCTACAGGTAGGTGGGGGGTCTACAGGTAGGTGGGGGGGTCTACAGGTAGGTGGGGGGGGTCTACAGGTAGGTGGGGGGTCTACAGGTAGGTGGCGGGTGTCTACAAGTAGGTGGGGGGGTCTACAGGTAGGTGGTGGGGGTCTACAGGTAGGTGGGGGTCTACAGGTAGGTGGTGGGGGTCTACAGGTAGGTGGTGGGGGTCTACAGGTAGGTGGGGGGGGTCTACAGGTAGGTGGTGGGGGTCTACAGGTAGGTGGGGGGGTCTACAGGTAGGTGGGGGGGTCTACAGGTAGGTGGTGGGGGTCTACAGGTAGGTGGGGGGGGTCTACAGGTAGGTGGCGGGGGTCTACAGGTAGGTGGGGGGGTCTACAGGTAGGTGGTGGGGGTCTACAGGTAGGTGGTGGGGGTCTACAGGTAGGTGGGGGGGGTCTACAGGTAGGTGGTGGGGGTCTACAGGTAGGTGGGGGTCTACAGGTAGGTGGGGGGGGTCTACAGGTAGGTGGGGGTCTACAGGTAGGTGGCGGCGGACGGCCCCGACTTTACGGCCAGAACAAGTGGAATACGTCCTAACAACAACAGGGCTCGGGCTGAATTTTTAAGCTCAAACACACACTCTCACACTCACACACACACACACACACACACACACACACACACACACACACACACACACACACACACACACACAACTAGGCTTGGAACAGCAGCATTTTGGTTTACACAGCAGTCTTTGACAGTGGGAATGTGGGATTAACCAACGGTACAATCTTTGACAAGGAGGCTATAGCACTGCAGCCGACATGAATGACACAAGTCACTGCCATGAATACTTTGGGATATTAATTTAAACCATACCCGTGCGCGTTCATTTGGTTACAAGCAATAATTCCCCATGGCCATGATCTCACAGGCTCGCCACATTAATGACAGATATCCTGGAAACTAAAGGTCATCTGAATGCAGTGGTTGCAGAATGAATGAGGCTCTAAGCATTGATGGATGAAGGCTGGCTGGTGTTGAGTGATCTCCAGGTGGCATAAATAAATCCACGGCGCCCACGGGGAAGATGGTGCGCTGTGGGCACAGGTGGAGCGTCGGGTTTCATCATTAACTCCAGCATGTACAGTAGCTACTGTATACATTGAGAGACCCCACGGTTATGTTTGGGCACGTTTGAGTGCTTAAACTATAGCAATCATGTACCGGTATTCCGCACTGGCTGGCCATCTCCCCGGTGGGCCGTGGACCCTCAAATAAATCATCCACAGTGTGCACTGGGCTGGGCACAGCCAGGTTTGGACCTTCAGGTTTTATCCTTAATAAAGGATTCACGTCACTATAAATTGGAGGCTCACAGTTCCCGAAAATGCTCTCGCATGCGTTCGTATCTATGGTTGTTCTGAGCCAGATCTGCAATAGACTGTTAGTGTTAAAGCACTTAATGTAGATTGCTTCCATATCGCTAGATTTTGATTGCTTGTCATTGTAACTTGGAAATAAAATCAGCGTACATGTCCATGATGTAGCTGGTTATATATTTTTATAAAATGTTATATTTTCACAGGATTATTTATTAGTGTATTAGATATGCATTTCCGAGTGAATACATGTGTCCATTGTCTGTCAGATAGTTAGACAATGCTGCCCTGCATGTCTACAATGGAATAAGAGGTGTAAGATGAATCCTACACCACCTCTGAACTTGATGTGAGATTTGATCCCGCCCTACACCAACGTCAAAGTCACATTGAAATGATAAATGCAGAGACTTGCCTAAATGTCGGTGTACGCCAACATTTTGATCTGCACCACGTTGATAAATGAGGGCCAGTGTGTTTGAGGGACATTAAGCAGAATGTGTGTTAGAAGGAGGGTTGAACATTGCAGAAGGTGTCAGGTAGAGGGAGTGTTTGTGTTTTGTAAACAAGCATCAGCTGGTGTGAAGGACCAGGCCAAGAGCAGAGAAACCTCCTGCATTCACTGGAAGCTCTACTGAAGAGCTTTCAGGACAGCATCCAGGGAGGGAGGGGCCAACAGAGGATAAAACGCTGTATACAAATACAGACAGACAGACAGACAGACAGACAGACAGACAGACAGACAGACAGACAGACAGACAGACAGACAGACAGACAAATACTCACATCTTGAAAGGAGTTGAGGATTAGGATTAGAATTCCAGAATTCTCCTCCATGTTTCACTCTGTAGGAAGTAGAACAACAATGCATCAATGTCTGACTGCCTAACACAACGTCTCCACTACCTGACAGTGTACAGTGTTTCTGCTACTAGTGAAATTACATGAATTTGCTAAAATTGTGGGAACTTGCAAAAGAAAAATATGTGTTTTGATTAAAAAAAGTTGATGTAAAGCTGACACCCTTTTCTTACTAGGCTACTGTGGTATAACTTTATGAACGAAGTACTCTGTTACAAGTAGCAGTCCAGAATTCAAAATTTACTTGAGTAAAAGTACAAAAGTATTGGCATCAAAATCTACTTAAAATACTAAAAGTAAAAGTCCAAAATGTTTGAAAATAGCAGATCTACAAGTTCACAACGCGTCACGCGATGTGAGCTTGTAGATCTGCTATTTTCAAATAGCCTCTGTATAAAATAGGGCTAAAGTGGTTCATGTATGTTTTAACATATTTAATTTAGATCAGCAAAGTAACTAGTAACGTTTTAGTATTGGAATTTGGAACTACAAATACCTCAAAACTGTACAGTACAGTACAGTACAGTACTTAAGTAAAAGTACTTAGTTACTTTACACCACTGGAAAAATGCAGGGTTAATTAAATCATGCAAGCCCAGCTTATTGTGCGTATTTTGCCTGTATATTTTACTGCAACAGATTACACACATAAACATGAATCTTCAGCAGGTGTATGACTGTATAAATGGGGTGGGAGGAGGGGATTGTTGGGGCAGACTAGCACAATAGACGTTATGCCATTGGAACATGAAACAAGGGAATCACTGCACTAACCAACATGGACACAGTCCAAGTCTACTCACTGCAGAGACTCCAGTCCAGAGAAGTTCTTCAGTCCAGACACCGGCAACACGTTGAAGTTCAAGTCTAATTCTCTCAAATGAGAAGGATTAGATCTGAGAGCTGAGGCCAGAACTTCACAGCTTCTCTCTGACAACCAGCAGTTCATCAGTCTAAATGAGAAATAAAACACACAATGTCTAAGTCTAAATCACAGTGTTGTGAAGCTGAACTAGAGAAGGGAGCGCTTGATTTTCTCTCAAATCCTGCCGTTTACTCATTAATTATTTGAAAACTTTAGTAACCATTTACTTCAGATCTGATTTAGATTATTGCAATATACATAAACCAGCTATTTTATCACCTATTATACACTTTTTTACTTCGACAAATTTTGAAAACATAAAAAGGGGGCATTTTGCATATTGAGTATTGGGTAATAAAGTGTATTTATTACTTTTACTAGTAACAGAGCTGCATTGTGGTATTGCCACTTACACTGACAGACAGACAGTCTTTGAATGGTTTGAGTTTATTTAGTGAACATGTACACACTGTAGTTACTGTACCTCCTCATTATCCCAGTCAATGTGTGTTACTATGATATTAACCTTATTCATACTCTTCAATAGGGATGGGTATCGTTCACCTTTGAATCGATACGATACCTTTTTCGATACCTGGGAATCGATACGATACCATTTTCGATACTTTTTATTTAAGTTTAACTGCTCTACCACAGCAGAGGTGATGATGATGATCACACAGTGTGGCGGAGCAGAGAGTATAGACGTTGGATAATCATCATTATAATAAACATCATAGGCTATTGTCGGCTATTTTCCACAGTAACAAGTGTAGCCTACTAAAGCAGTCATTAAACTCTCAGTAGCCCAACTGTTACAGATGCGACCGGCCAGGGGTACGTTCCAGAGTATCGAAACGAGGTATCGTTCGTTTTTACGTGAACCGATACCCGATAGTATCGACGTCATGCAATCGATACCATTAAAAGTATCGCAGACGATACCCATCCCTACTCTTCAATTAAAGTCTCACCACAGTATTCATATTATAATCACATGATAAATCACTGATGGAAATAATGACTGTAAATTAATCTTACAGTAGAGTCTCCAGTCTACAATGAGGACTTTTCAGTGCAGCACAGAGTAGATCCAGGTCCAGGTGGTTGGAACTTAAGTCCAGGTGTCTCAGATGAGATGGATTAGAACTGAGAGCTGAAGACACAACTTCCATGTGTTCCTTCTGGAGGAGACTACCAAAGCCAACAAGTCTGTAAATAGAGGTGGTCAATCAGACCCCCCACACACACACACACACACACACACACACACACACACACACACACACACACACACACACACACACACACACACACACACACACACACACACACACACACACACACACACACACACACACACGTCAAGTCCATTTATTTATAAAGCAGATTTAAAAACAACCAGGTTGACCAAAGTGCTGTACATCATGAGAACGCAGTAAAAACAAATACAATACAAAGCAAAAACAATAGAAACATTTGTAAACATTTAAAACCTTGTAAGAACAGCTATAAAAACAAAACATTTAAGATATAAAACAATGACAGATAAAAGGCACAGGGAGGGAGGGGTCTAGGGCTCAAATGCTAGGGTGAAGAGGTGTGTTTTAAGTGGGATGGAAGGCTGTTCCAGAGAGCTGGGCCAGCCACAGAAAAAGCTCTGTCACCCTTTAGCCTTAGATTGGCCGTTGTAACTTTGAGGGTGTGTGTGTGTGTGTGTGTGTGTGTGTGTGTGTGTGTGAGTGTGTATGTGTGTTTGTGCGCGTGCGTGCGTGCGTGTGCGTGCGTGCGTATCACTGTTGATTTAACTATTATGTTTTAGTTGTAGGGTAGTGGTGTGAAGGTACAGGACATTGTTTCTGTTCTAAGTTTTCTATTCACATGACTACTAACCGAGCCTTTCTGCTGTTCCTCACAGCTGGGATGAGTCTGCGTCGGTCCCACTGGTCTGTGTTGTATTTGTCCAGGTCCAACTCCTCCAGAACATCCTCTGACATCTGCAGCATGTGGGCCAGAGCTGAACACTGGGTTGGAGACAGTGTTGTCTTTGATCTGTCCCCTGACTTCAGGTACTGTTGGATCTCCTGATGCACTGAGTGGTCGTTCATCTCCATCAAACAGTGAAAGATGTTGATACATCTGTCAGGAGAGGCATTGGGATCATTCATCTCCTTCAGGTTGTTGATGGCTCTCTGGATGCTCTCTGGACTGTACTGTGTCTGAACCAGTAGACCTCCTAACAGACTCTGGTTGGACGGCAGTGAGAGACCATGAAGGAAGCGGAGAAACAGGTCCAGGTGACCATTCTTACTCTCTATGGCTTTACGGTTGGCTGCGTCCAGGAAGTCCTCCAAAGAACTGACACCGTCTCCCAGGAATGTCTTCAGGACGTCCATGTTCTTCTGTGTGAAACAGTGGAACAGGTAGACTGCAGCCAGAAACTCCTGGATGATCAGATGAACAAAGCAGTAGACTGCTCTCTGGAAGAGCACGCCCTCTCTTTTGAAGATCTCTGTGCACACTCCTGAGTACAGCGAGGCGTCTTTCACATCCAGACCACACTCTTCCAGGTCTTCTTGGTAGAACATGATGCTGCCTTTCTCCAGATGTTCAAACGCCAGCCTGCCCAGCTTCAGAAGAACCTCCCTGTCCTTCACCATGATCTTCTTTTGATTCTCTCTCTCTTTTCTGTTTCTTTTCTTGTTTCTTTTTTTCCCCTGATGAGGCTCATCATACTTCAGCTCCTTCCTCTTTGTCTGGACCAACAGGAAGTGGCAGCACATGGCAGTCAGGGTCGTGGGCAGCTGTCCTGTCTCGTCTGTCTTCATCATGTCCTCCAGAACGGTAGCGCTGATCCAACAGAAGACTGGGATGTGACACATGATGTGGAGGCTCTTTGACGTCTTCATGTGTGAGATGATTCTGCTGGCCAGCTCCTCATCACTGAATCTCTTCCTGAAGTACTCCTCCTTCTGGGGATCTGTGAACCCTCGTACTTCTGTCACCAGGTCAACATATGCAGGAGGGATCTGATTGGCTGCTGCAGGTCTGGTGGTTATCCAGATGAGAGCCAATGGGAGCAGATTCCCCCCGATGAGGTTTGTCAACAGCCCATCCACTGAGGATGTCACTGTGACATCAGAGATGAGGTAATTGTTGAAGTTGAAGGACAACCTGCTTTCATCCAAACCATCAAAGATGAAGCCAACCTTCCAGACAGCGAGCTGCTCTGCCGTGACATTCTTCAACGTTGGATGGAAAACATGGATCAGTGAGAGAAGACTGTGCTGCTCATCTCTGACCAAGTTCAGCTCCCGGAATGAGAAGGGAACCAGGAGAATGACATCTTGATTTTCCAAACCCTTTGCCCAGTCCAGAGCGACCTTACGCACAGAGAAGGTTTTTCCAATGCCAGCGACTCCCTTGGTCAGAACTCTTCTGATTGGTGTCTCTCTACCAAGGAGGAGGGGCTTAAAGATGTCACAGCAGTTGATTGGTTGGTCATGGAGGGTGTTCTTCTTGGAGAGCGTCTCAAGCTGGTAGAACTCATGTTGGTTATTAACCCCTTCACTCTCTCCCACTGTGATGTAGAGCGCTGTGAAGATGCTGCTGAGGGAGGGCACTTCAGTGACGTCTGTCACACGATCCAGACTGTTCAAAGTGATCTTATAAACCTTTAAATCCTCCTGCACACTGACACCTGCTATGAGAAGACAATGAAGACATTTTAAACATTCAGTTGAATTTATAACTTTACATCCTACAGATGTGTATGCACAATATTAATTTAACCACTTAAATCCCAGCATTCGTATTCTAGGGAAAACCTTGACAGAACATAGAAGATCTACAAACTTACAAGCTGGTCTGTAAGCTTGTAGATCTGCTATTTTCACCTAAAATGTTTAGAGTGTTGAGTGAAAACCGAAAATACACAAAACAACACATAGGGTTTAAGAAAAAGAGGCAAAAGAAACAACAGTGGATCACTGGTTTTCATACAGAGTTGATACATGTTTAGCATCGAAATTTAAACATGGATACTGATGATGACATTGTGTCTGGTCTTACTCTGTCCAATGCTGGTTTGACTGGGTGTCTTCAGTCCAGGTGTGGTCTGACTGGATGTCTTCAGTCCAGGTGTGGTCTGAATGGGTGTGCCGATCTGCATTCTACAAACACAAATTAATTACATTATTCAGTGAAATCGAGAACATGAACCTATCATATCCATTATTATTATCTACAAACTCACATTGCAGTGTGGTGTGAGCTTGGAGGCTATTGCCTAGTCTATATTTGCTGTGTGTGGCTGTATGTGGCTGTGTGCATGTGTCTGTGTGTCGTGTTGACATTGCGTTGGTGTGTGTGTGTGTGTGTGTGTGTGCGTGTGCGTGTGCGTGTGCGTGTGCGTGTGCGTGTGCGTGTGTGTGTGTGTGTGTGTAAAGGCTCAGTGCAAATGTGATGACATGTTTCCAATAAAGGATGCTGATAGTTAATGTCTTGTGTCCATAATGTTTGTACAGAACCAGACTGGGAACAGAACCCATGTAAATGACATGTGACACCATGACTGTCCAACATGACATGAGAATAAGTAGAACAGAAAGCATACTGTATCTCCCACCAGGCCTGGTTGGCTACAGTGTCAGTCTTTGAACAATGGTTGAAGACTCATAGTGTGAAGTCAACTTGGAAAATCCCAGCTGGAAATGAAGGGGTTAACAAGTGGAGTGTGAGTGACAGCTGTCTGAATCCCTTCCCAAAGCGTTACCTGACAAATCAGCGTTTTGCACGTCACCGCACCAGAGGACAGAAAGAAGAAGGGAAGAATCCTTCAGTAACCTCCATTACAAACAAAGCAGACAGCGTGTCCAGCAGCAGCGACGTTGCGCTGGAAAAGATGAATGAAGCAGCACTGGTGCAGCCATAAAAAGCCTGGAGAAACGGCCGGTGAGAGACGGACTGTTGTGTTTAACGATCGTAAAACTCTTGCACAACCGTTTGTAGCGCACGTTGGAACGTGCGGTCTAGTTCATGGACAATTGTTTGTTGTTTGATGTTTAGAAGCTAAAGTAACATGATTGTTTGACTGTTGTTTGAAAACAAATGGGATTTATTTAGTTGATCTGTAGATTGATAGAAACAGTCTGTATACTGCTAAAGTTAATTCTATTTTACTTTATTTATCTATTCATATTACATTTCAATTGAGACTGAATATAATTAAAACAATTAAAAGTGAATTCATGAAAAGGCACTGAGAGATTAAAAAAGGTATTTACAAGTGTCTGAGAAATTAAAAACAGTATTTACAAGACTGTTTAAAAGCATATATGAAGAGCATGTATATTTATTTGCATTTCCTATTTCATCTGCATTGTATTTACTGTAGTCATTTCTTATTTTCTTTAAAGGTTTTTCACCTTACAACTTATTTACCCACAATACCTACCTACTGCTCACCTGCTAAACCTGCAAACTAAAGTAAAGAAGAGTAAAAGAAGGAAAACGGTGTGGTCATTGTATGAGTGGAACCCAGTTAAACCTCCTATGGTCTGTACCAATCCCTTTCAAGCAGGGAAGCTGCACAAATACTAAATAGCATGACACGTAGAGTTGTTGTTGCTGCGTGTGTGCTCTGTAAGCAGCCACGGAACGGCGAAGATTATCCATTAACATTTTGCATCCAAGTTTACTCAGATGTAGGCCATCTGCAATGAAAAGGGATGGGCGATCCCAGAATAGTAAAAAGTTATTTATATAGTGAAAGTTAGTATAGTGGCAGCTCGTTTGGAGCCAGTAATGCAGCGACATCACACGGCTGAGGCGGAGATCTCCGTGGTTCAGCGTGGCCAATGGTCCAGAGATGTGGACAGATAATCCACGGCCACTCAGGAGGATGAAGATCTTTTTAAAGTTTGACCTACATTCCTCTGAGAAATGGTCATTGGTTACAACATGGAGAAGGATGCTTGTAGTGGTGGGCGGGAGAGAGGCGAGAATGTCAGGGAGTTTGATGAGGATATCATTAGTGGTTGCACCTGGGAAGCAGCAGATTTTTGCATTGAGGAATTGGATGTGTTTCATGATCGAGTCCCCGATGATAGCCATGGAGGGAGTAAACAAGGGAAGCAGAGTGGGCCTGGGAGGACGCAAAGCGGGAGAGACAGTTGTTCGGGTACTGCTGTCCTGCGTCTGGGAATGAGCAGCCGCCTGGACAGCTGTGGCCGGCAGAGCCATGCTAGCCATGGGGCCAGGAGGGGCCACTGGATTTTGGGAGGGGGAGCCCCTGGAGTGACGGGCAACGGCTGTACGTAGGAGCTTGCTACGGATGGAAGTCGAACCAGGGGCCAGTGGGGAGTTTTTGTGGACATGTAGAGGAGGGGGTTGAGACTTTTTCTTAATATTGGAGGATTTTATGGGTGAGAGGGTAAGAGGAGGCTTTCCCCGTCCCCTACCCCGGCCGTTCAGCCTCCACGATGGAACCGGAGTAGAGCTAGCCGGGGGAGGGGACATGGGCAGATGTGCAGCAGTCTCCGGTACCCCAAGACCAACAGCCAACCGACGCTCTGGGATCGTATCGTCCAGTGCGGCCACTCGGGCCTCAGCGTGGCAGCTAGATACAGTATTTCCCGGTCCGGGGACGTCCAAGCATGCCGGGAGGGTGTCATCGTACGCCAACGGCACCGCTGGGTGAACTCCGGGCTTGGAGGCATCCGACGGCGGTCCAGTGTGGAGCATTGACACCATGGAGTCTATGATGAGCTCATCATCTCGGATCTGGTATAAAGAGATCGGCTTCCTTGGCCTATTGGCAGTGTGCACAATAAATGCGTCTCTTTTCACTTTGTCATATTATAGTGTTATATTGTGTAGGAGGATTGACATACTCTGTGTGTGGAGGTCCAGGTTCATCACTGAAGACAGGACCTTGTCCTTTAGAGCGGTCACTCTTCATAGACACACAGCTGGGTGTTGGAGACTCTGCTCTGTGACTTCTGGAATCATACAATGTTTATACATTTATCATGTGAATGAAAAAGTCATTTTATTTGTATGAGAGAGTAGAACAGTTTTGGCTCCTCAATGCAGAAACCACAGGAAAACTGTAAAAATAGCAATGTGTGTGTGTGTGTGTGTGTGTGTGTGTGTGTGTGTGTGTGTGTGTGTGTGTGTGTGTGTGTGTGTGTGTGTGTGTGTGTGTGAGTAAATGCTAAGTGCAAATGTGATGACATGTTTCCAATAAAGGATGCTGATAGTTAATGTCTTGTTTCCTTAATGTTTGTACAGAACCAGACTGGGAACAGAACCCATGTAAATGACATGTGACACCATGACTGACCAAAATGACATGGGAATAAGTAGGACAGAGAGCATACTTTATCTCCACCAGGTCGGGTTGGCTACAGTATCAGTCTTTGACAGATGGTTGAAGACTCATTTGCCAAAATGTAAAGTGGGCTGGTATAGCGCCACCATGAAAATATAAACATAATGCAGGGATTGGCTTCCTTGGCCTATTGGCAGTGTGCACAAAAAAGTGGCTCTTGTCAATCTACTAGTTTAGATAATTAGCCACAGACAGACAGACAGACAGACAGACAGACAGACAGACACATGGCCTTCAACTTGGCAGAGATAAAAATCACTTCACCACTGAACACCATATTGTTGTGATTTGTACCACTTCAATCACAAACTGAACACTAAGTTAATAGATAATGATTGAATATGAACACGTCTTGTTTTATAGTAATTTGCACACAACTTAGCATGAGATCACTTTGTCATATTATAGTGTTATATTGTGTAGGAGGATTGACATACTGTGTGTGTGGAGGTCCAGGTTCATCACTGAAGACAGGACCTTGTCCTTTAGAGCGGTCACTCTTCATAGACACACAGCTGGGTGTTGGAGACTCTGCTCTGTGACTTCTGGAATCATACAATGTTTATACATTTATCATGGGAATGAAAAAGTAATTTTATTTGTATGAGAGAGTAGAACTGTTTTGGCTCTTCAATGTTGAAACCACAGGAAAAACTGTAAAAATTGCAATAGAAACAGTAATAAAAAGTCAGACAGACAGATATTCCTATCTATTTCCTGCTCTATATTTGCTGTGTGTGTGTGTGTGTGTGTGTGTGTGTGTGTGTGTGTGTGTGTGTGTGTGTGTGTGTGTGCATGCATGCATGCGTGCGTGTGTGCGTGCGTGCGTGCGTGCGTGCGTGTGTGCGCGTTTGCGTGTGCGTGTGCGTGTTCGTGAAAAGGCTCAGTGCAGATGTGATGAAATGTTTCCAATAAAGGATGCTGATAGTTAATGTCTTGTGTCCATAATGTTTGTACAGAACCAGACTGGGAACAGAACCCAAGTAAATGACTGACCAAAATGACATGAGAATAAGTAGAACAGAAAGCATAATGTTTCCAATTTTGTGATATGGATTTTTGAAGTGGTGGCCCTCTAAATTCATGACGTCACGTGCGCGCGTGCACATCATGTGCATGTGTACATGCAGATGTTATTGCGCATGCCTGCTGCACGGTGCTATAGTTGAAATACTGTAGGCTATTCAACAACAAACAACATTTTTATGTAATTATATTTCTTATTATTTAGTTACATTTGTTTCAATTCATGTATTTTCCTTTAAGTTTAATATACAATATCTTTACATAGACTTTACATAGACTCATCCACACACAATAAAGTCTGCTAGCTCCTTTCCTCTCCCTGCGCTATGCAGCTCTGACAAAATGAGCGATTTAAACTCTTTATTTCAACACGCTGCTTCATTTTTCTTCCACACTTAGTAAACCGATGAGAGACCGGTATAGGACCTTTACTTTTTGGATAGAATGTTCACAAAAGGTAAGAAGTGTTCACGAACGGCAGAGCTTCCCCTCAATTGACTGATTGTGGATGACAAGTGTGAGGAACCTCATCTCAGAGCTGCATAGCAGAGGGAGAGGTTCCCAAAGGAGCTAAAAGTCTACAAAGAATGCAAGGCCAACGTTCTGCTGGCCGCATATACAAGTGTAAATGAGGACGTAGGTGAGAACTGCCTACCAGAGTATTGTTATGCAAAGCAGCCAGGTAGGGGATTGAAGTGTAGTGTTGACCGTGGGTCACACACCTTGACCACGTGCATGTGGGGCAGGTGTGCGTGCTGCTTGATACGTCTGGGCTCACCGAGCCCAAACGATCCCACAGCATCTCACCCCAGACTGTATCTCCACCAGGCCGGGTTGGCTACATTATCAGTCTTTGATGGTTGAAGACTCATTTGCCAAAATGTAAAGTGGGCTGGTATATTCAATTCAATTCAATTCAAGGGGCTTTATTGGCATGAGAAAACATACGTTTACATTGCCAAAGCAGAATTGTACACAATACAATACAATACAATACAATCAGAACAGAATATATACAGGTGAAAACAGTTTTCATGCATCACGGTAACGTGCAGGCAGAGCAGTGATATATACAATGGTTTTTAAGGTGGTTGGGTTCCATTTGATATCCTTCTCTTATCACAGCAGCTCACGAATCTTGCTGCTGTGTTTGCACATTGTTTTACTTCCCCCAGCAGGTATGGGAGTTTTTCATCATTGGTCATATTTTGAAACTCTCCTTGGGTGGTTATGATCTGTGGGAAGTATGTGTCTCTGATGTCTTGGTACAGCGGACAGGTGGTTAGAAAGTGTAGCTCAGTTTCCACTTCATTTTGTGTGCAGTGGGTGCAAAGTCTGTTTTCTCTAGGGAGCCGGGTATGCCTGTGACGTCCTTTCTCGATTGCAAGACTGTGCTCACTGAGTCTGTACCTAGTCAAGATTTTTCTTTGTTTTGGGTCGGCCACTTTGCTCAGGTATTCTGCCATGGTATAGCGCCACCATGAAAATATATACATAATGCAGGGATTGGCTTCCTCTGCCTATTGGCAGTGTGCAGAAGAAATGTGACTCTTTTCAATCTAGTAGTTTGCTAGATTAGCCACAGACAGAGAGACAGAAAACAGGCAGATGCTTGGCCTTCAGTCTGTCAGAGATAAAAATCACTTCACCACTGAACACCATATTGTTGTGATTTGTACCACTTCATTCACAAACTGAACACTAAGTTAATAGCTAATGATTGAATACGAACACGTCTTGTTTTATAGTAATTCGCACATATAACTTAACATGAGATCACTTTGTCATGTTATAGTGTTATATATTGTGTAGGAGGATTGACATACTGTGTGTGTGGAGGTCCAGGTTCATCACTGAAGACAGGACCTTCTCCTTTAGAGCGGTCACTCTTCATAGACACACAGCTGGGTGTTGGAGACTCTGCTCTGTGACTTCTGGAATCATACAATGTTTATACATTTATCATGTGAATGAAAAAGTCATTTTATTTGTATGAGAGAGTAGAACTGTTTGTCTCTTCAATGTTGAAACCAAAGGAAAAACTGTAAAAATAGCAATAGAAACAGTAATTAAAAGTCAGACAGACAGATATTCCTATTTATTTCCTGCTCTACATTTGTGTGTGTGTGTGTGTGTGTGTGTGTGTGTGTGTGTGTGTGTGTGTGTGTGTGTGTGTGTGTGTGTGTGTGTGTGTGTGTGTGTGTGTGTGTGTGTGTGTGTGTGTGTGTGCGTGTGTGTGAGAGGGTGTTTGAAAAGGCTCAGTGCAGATGTGATGAAATGTTTCCAATAAAGGATGCTGATAGTTCATGTCTTGTGTCCATAATGTTTGTACAGAACCAGACTGGGAACAGAACCCATGTAAATGACATGTGACACCATGACTGTCCAACATGACATAAGAATAAGTAGAACAGAAAGCATAATGTTTCCAGTGGTGTGATATGGATTTTTGAAGTGGTGGCCCTCTAAATTCATGATGTCAGGTGCACGCGTGCACGTCACGTGCATGTGCCATGTGCATGCGCCATGTGTACATGCAGATGCTATTGCGCATCCCTGCCGCACGGTGCTATAGTTGAAATACTGTAGGCTATTCAACAACACACAACATTGTCAATGTAATTATATTTCTTATTATTTAGTAACATTTGTTTCAATTCATGTATTTTCATTTAGGTTTTATATAAAATAACTTTACATAGACTCATCCACACACAGTAAAGTCTGCTAGCTCCTTTCCTCTACCTCCGCTATGCAGCTGTGACAAAATGAGCGATTTAAACTCTTTATTTCAACACGCTGCTTAGTGTTTCTTCCACGCTTGAGAAGTAAACAGATGAGAGACCGGTATAGGACCTTTACTTTTTGGATAGAATGTTCACAAAAGGTAAGAAGTGTTCACGAACGGCAGAGCTTGCCGCCAACGGACCGATTGTGGATGACAAGTGTGAGGAACCTCATCTCGGAGCTGCATAGCGGAGGGAGAGGTTCCCAAAGGAGCTAAAAGTCTACAAAGAATGCAAGGCCAACGTTCTGCTGGCTTCATATACAAGTGTAAATGAGGACGTAGGTGAGAACTGCCTACCAGAGTATTGTTATGCAAAGCAGCCAGGTAGGGGATTGAAGTGTAGTGTTGACCGTGGGTCACACACCTTGACCACGTGCGTGCACGTGTGTGTGTGTGTGTGTGTGTGTGTGTGTGTGTGTGTGTGTGTGTGTGTGTGTGTGTGTGTGTGTGTGTGTGTGTGTGTGTGTGTGTGCGTGCACGTGGGGCACGTGTGCGTGCATGTGGGGCACGTGTGTGTGTGCGTGCATGTGGGGCACGTGTGTGTGCAGCTTGATACGTCTGGGCTCACCGAGCCCAATCGAGGCCACAGAATCTCACCCCACACTGTATCTCCACCAGGCCGGGTTGGCTACATTATCAGTCTTTGATGGTTGAAGACTCATTTGCCAAAATGTAAAGTGGGCTGGTATAGCGCCACCATGAAAATATATACATAATGCAGGGATTGGCTTCCTCTGCCTATTGGCAGTGTGCAGAAGAAATGTGACTCTTTTCAATCTAGTAGTTTGCTAGATTAGCCACAGACAGAGAGACAGAAAACAGGCAGATGCTTGGCCTTCAGTCTGGCAGAGATAAAAATCACTTAATCACTGAAAACCATATTGTTGTGATATTGTGATGACATGTTTCTAGGGGTGGGGCGGTATCGACATTTTGTTATCGCGGTGACCGTCTTCCCATTTACCGCCGGTATTGCGGTAATTACCGCACCCCTGTATCTATTAATTAAGGTTCGGCGATAAGCCAAAATATTGCAATCGTCTTCCCAAAAGTCGCCTCTCCACAGCCTGACTGTCCGAGTTATACATCCCCGTACAGCACAGCGGGTCTGGCTTTGAAAGGAGCAGATCTACAAGCTCACAACACGTCACATCCGCGACGCGTTCTGAGCTTTTAGATCTGTGCACTGTCGGGTTACCATAGTAACTTGGGCATTTCAGACACAGACAGCTGTGTGTGAACAAACCAGAGGCTAGACGAGTAGTCAGATCGTGTACAGTGATTCTGTAATCTCACGTCTCAAATCACAGTGATTGAGTGCCTAACCATAACCTCACTAAACTAATGCTGTGAGGTGGGGAACATAGAACCTGGGGAACACCACTGAACACCATATTGTTGTGATTTGTACCACTTCAATCACAAACTGAACACTAAGTTAATAGCTAATGATTGAATACGAACACGTCTTGTTTTATAGTAATTTGCACATATAACTTAGCATGAGATCACTTTGTCATATTATAGTGTTATATTGTGTAGGAGGATTGACATACTGTGTGTGTGGAGGTCCAGGTTCATCACTGAAGAGAGGACCTCTTCCTTTAGAGCGGTCACTCTTCATAGACACACAGCTGGGTGTTGGAGACTCTGCTCTGTGACTTCTGGAATCATACAATGTTTATACATTTATCATGTGAATGAAAAAGTAATTTTTATTTGTATGAGAGAGTAGAACTGTTTTGGCTCTTCAATGTTGAAACCACAGGAAAAACTGTAAAAATAGCAATAGAAACAGTAATAAAAAGTCAGACAGACAGATATTCCTATCTATTTCCTGCTCTATATTTGCTGTGTGTGTGTGTGTGTGTGTGTGCGCGCGTGTGCGTGCGTGCGTGCGTGCGTGCGTGCGTGCGTGCGTGTGTGTGTGTTGCTGCGTGCGTGTGCGTGTGTGTGTGTGTGTGTTTGCGCATGAAAAGGATCAGTGCAAATGTGATGAAATGTTTACAATAAAGGATGCTGATAGTTAACTCATATGCTGCCATTTAACAATACCTTCGTACTCTTTAACTGCCATTCGTCTCCATAGACTTCCATGTAATTCATAGTGCACGGATCATGCACACCCATGCCTAGATAATGCACCACGTGTGTCCACATTGCTCACAGCTTTCAAACAAAAAAATCCGAATGGAAATCCGTTCAGGCATTCATGAGATAGCAGCCATTATGTTTTACACTGTTGTGAGCTTGGAGGTCTGCTACCTGAGTTGTATGGGGGTTGTATGGGGGTTAAACAAGCAATTTCGCGATCGCTATCATGCCTACTAACGTTTTTGGGGTCCCAAAACATTTTTTGAAAAAAAAATTTTTGAATTTTTTTTTTTTTTTTTTCAAAAAGGCGGAAATTCTCGGGTTCCTCGGGCGTGGCAGGGAGGGACATCGCGAAATTCTCGGGTTCCTCGGGTTTGGCAGGGTATGAGTTAATGTCTTGTTTCCTTAGGGGCCTTTCTCACCCAAAGTCCTTTTAGGAGGTCCGGATCAGAGACCAAATGTTTACATTGTTGCATTTTTTGGTCCGGTCAGCGTTTACACAGAACTTTTGGTAAGCGGACCAAATGTTAAAAAGAAGGAAAAAACACGCAGGCACACATTTACTGGGTAGAATCACTTTCTGTTACCTGCTCATTTGGCATTTTGGCACACTCGTCGTTGTCGAGAGCAACAGATGAGCATAGGATTGAGATAACGTTGATAAAGAATATGGACAATATGATATTGCTTAACGCAATTCACCAGAGGCGGAGAAGTACACGGAGGTGCCGGGCGTTAAGGGATGCAGAGTTTGCAGACACGTTGTCAGCGTTCTTCTTGTACCAATAAAAACTATAAAATAATGTATACTCCTAAATGTTGAGCGTGCCATAATAGCTTTATATGCGGTGGCGCATGCTTAAAAAGAACAGATCTAACAGGAATTGGATGCTATATAGATCTGTGGATTTAGCCCTGAAACATGACTGCCGTGCTAAGGAATCCTATAGCCTATACTGTACTATCATGCAAATCAGTTATTTTTGCGCACCGCACACGATGACATCTTACTGCCGTCCCAACAACAATGTGAAGAGTTTGACTCATGCCTTTCCTCTGGGGAACAGCGAGAGAGCGAAAAGAGAGAGAAATAATGCCTCGAAAGAAAAGCCAGTTTGACATTTCTGTGTCGTGGTCGTTTGGATGAAAGTTGTGCGCGCAGCTTGCCTCCTTCCCCTCCCGTGTTACGGTGTTACACACAAGATGGTGACCTTTGCGTAGCTGTGTTCACTGTGAGGTTCACCACTTGACGTGTGGGAGGGTCTGAGGCCGGAGACGCGTTAAAGGAGACAGCAATTGCGCTACATTACTGTAGCTGACATCTTTACACTTGAAACTTTCTTTCTGACAGTCCATGGAGTTAAACAATGTCAAACAGTTAAACAGTGTCAAAACAATGATCACCGTTTTCGGAGTGCGACCCCTGGAGTCACCGCACACGATGGGTAACCATTTTCCATGTACAAGACACATCGCAGCGCCGGCTCACAGGGAGAAGAGTCTATGATAAAATTAACGTAGCCTACTATTGCAGCTCATGAGGAAATATCAGCGCCGCGATCATATCAAATAGTGATTCCTGTAAAGAAAGACATGCTTTTAGAACGAATTATTAATCCAGCTTCACAACTGCAAAATGTAAATTGATGAGTGTGTAGTGTCTTGTAGTAGAAGTTACAATATACCATACAAGCCTCACGTGATCTTGTGGATGCGACGCATTGTGAGCTTGCAGATTAGCTATTTTTGGCATGCAACACACGTTATACACAGGTTGGAGAAGAGTCAGACGACGTATAGAGGAGGACACACACACACAGTGAGCACTTCATGTGAGGAGAAGCACCCAGCGGGAGTAGTGGTATTATATTTTCCATATTGTTCTTCAATGAACAGCACACAATGCAGAATGCACTGTAGGCTGATCAGTACATTTGGTCCTCTATAAAGTCCGGATGCGTTCACACCCGCAGAGAACCGGACCATGGTCCGTTTGGAAGGGGACCGAGTCCTGCATTTTCAAGAGGATCATGGTCCCTTTGTTTGGTCCGGGCGACGGTCCATATGCACGTTCACACCAGCGGACCAAAGGAGAAAGAGGACCATTGTCCGTTTTAAGAGGACCAAAGGACCCTGGTGTGAACACGCTCTTAATGTTTGTACAGAACCAGACAGGGAACAGAACCCATGTAAATCACATGTGACACCATGACTGTCCAACATGACATAAGAATGAGTAGCAGAGTGCATATCTCCACCAGGCCGGGTTGGCTACATTATCAGTCTTTGATGGTTGAAGACTCATTTGCCAAAATGTAAAGTGGGCTGGTATAGCGCCACCATGAACATATAAACATAATGCAGGGATTGGCTTCCTCTGCCTATTGGCAGTGTGCAGAAGAAATGTGACTCTTTTCAATCTAGTAGTTTGCTAAATTAGCCACAGACAGACAGACAGACAGAAAACAGGCAGATGCTTGGCCTTCAGTCTGGCAGAGATAAAAATCACTTCACCTCTGAACACCATATTGTTGTGATTTGTACCATTTCAATCACAATCTGATCACTAAGTTAATAGCTATTGATTGAATACGAACACGTCTTGTTTTATAGTAATTTGCACATATAACTTAGCATGAGATCACTTTGTCATGTTATAGTGTTTTATATTGTATAGGAGGATTGACATACTGTGTGTGTGGAGGTCCAGGTTCATCACTGAAGAGAGGACCATGTCCTTTAGAGCGGTCACTCTTCATAGACACACAGCTGGGTGTTGGAGACTCTGCTCTGTGGATGTGATGTTTGTCAGCTTCCTCCTTCTTGCTCTCCATGTTGCTCTTTATTAAACCTGTCAAGGTTACAGTCAATAAAATAGAGAGAGAGAGAGAGAGAGAGAGAGAGAGAGTTTAGTTGCCGACAACACATTTCTAGAACGGTGTCAGTAATATTTTCAATATCATTCTGTATTATCGATATGCCAATGACATAGGATGATATTATGAAATATTAACTGTGAGTCTGCTATGAGGCAACAATATCACCATCATAATGATGAGACTACAGTAGATGAACAACAATATCACCATCATAATGCTGAGACTACAGTAGATGAACAACAATATCAACATCATAAATATAGCTGCAAGCTAGTGGCCAAGGTAGAAAAAGTAGGAAAGCAAAAAAGCATCAAGGGAAAGCAAAGAAGAAATCAAAGAAAAACTAGACCAGGTCACCTGGTTCTGCCAGACCCGCAATGAAAATCAGAATGCAAGGAAGGGGTGCAGCACTGAACTAACACATGAACACACAGGAATTTATAGTCTCAGCAGCTCGTCAGCCAACTCAACTCAGCTGGTCCCGTACAGGTGACGGCACTCAAGGCAATCAGCCGAGCAAGGGAAGGGAGGGGCAGATGCGTGTGTGTGTATGAGTGTGTGTGTGTGAGTGTGTGTGTGTGTGTGTGCGTGCGTGTGGGTGCGTGTGTGTGTATGAGTGTGTGTGAGTGTGAGTGTGAGTGTGTGTGTGTGTGTGTGTGTGTGTGTGTGTGTGGGCGTGTGCGTGTGCGTGTGTGTGTGTTACACACACACGCATCTGGCCCTCCCTTCCCTTGCTCGGCTGATTGCCTTGAGTGCCGTCACCTGTGTGTGCACACTGAGGAAAAGAGGGACCGACCGACCGACCGACCGACAGACAAAGCCTTTTGTAGGCCGACCCTCTGGGTCTGGCAACTAGAAGCAGTGTTCTTCCGAACAGGTCTCCGGCAGGTCAGGTGTTTTTTTTTTGGCCTAGTGGTGACTATAATAGGCCAAAGTCAAAAGGGTACCACGTGTTCTTTGGCCTTTCACGGCAATCGGACGCTGCATGCGGGATTTGAGGCATTTTGTTCCAAAAAAGGGTTTTGCAAAAATTGACCCGCTGGTGGCGCTATAACAGGTCAATGTGAGAAGGGTGGCATCTGTTCCTTGGCCTAGTGGGAATGTGCGTGCAAAATCTCACACTGCGTTTGAGACATTTTGTTCAAAAAGGAGCAATCCTGCAAACCTTGGAATTCAATGTTAGCCAATTAGATAGAATATGATATTGGACAACTCCGTCATGATTACATCACTGTAGAGATACTGTGTGCCCATTTGTGTGATTATCGGATAAAATCTGAAGGAGTAATATCGAAGAATGCGTTTTCGGCCTTCTGGTGGCGCTATAAATGACAGGGACTCTGCCGATTTTACACTAATCGGCATAGTTATTGGTGTAAACCTTCAAAACAGAGGGTTAACCTAGCCATTTTCAGGCATGTCTTTTAAATCACAATGTTTTCAAATAATTCAAGTAGTAAACGTCTTCAAATAAAGTTTTTAAACATTAAGTATTGTGAAGTCTGAACCCAAACCAGCACACGGAAACAGTTCTCAAGGTGAAAACGCAATAAGCGTTGTTTTATTCAATGGGGCGTTCCCCTAAAACATGAAATAAAGTTCTTCCCAAAACCGGGGCTTTTAACTCAAAATATGCTTCTTTCCAGAACTTAACAAACAGGGGTTACATTCGAAACATGTTTCACAGTATGCCGTTGCTTCCATTAACACATGCCATTTCTCTTCCAAGACTCAGATGCAGCTCCTAATTTGCCTACAATGGGAACAGATAGAACCACCATTAGCAATGTGGCAAAATACAGAGCAAATGTGCGACAGAGGAGAACATAGTTGCTTACTGCTCGATGGAAGAGTCCCTTCGAGAGCCAGCTACACAGTGAAGAAGAGCTCGGTGGTTAAGAGCAAAAACATTTGGATTGCCTGACTCGGAGAAGCTGTGTTGCGGCCAGGTGCTGACAAATCAAACTGATTGCAACAAGCAGCCATCTTAGCTGCTGCATTCTGGGAAATGTAGTTTTTCTGAAAACAAAACAAAGCCATCAGTTAGATTCAGTTCACATGCAAAAAACAGGGCCTGGATAAAAAAAATAAGAAAAATCAACTAATCAGCCGATCTACAGGGTTAAAACAAAATAAAGTCAACAGATCTGCTGATTTGGAGGTTGTGATTTGCCATCCAATTTGCGTGATTTTAGGCCAAAATCTGTAGGAGCAGTGTTAACAAATGTTTTGCAAGAATCGGCCTCATGGTGGCGCTGGAGGGCCATGTGAGAAATCAGGCAGCCAAGGAGTGTGTGCAAAGTTTGGCATGGATAGGGGCAATGGTAACAGAGATATGAATAGGGCAAAAGTATGATGTCACACGGACAGAGTGACAGCCGGTGGAGGTTTCGATAGTAACTGCGACCTAACAGTCAAAATAATACTCACATCTCTTTAGTTAAATGCTTACATTGAAGAAAGAGATGAGGCCACACCCCAAACAATAGTGGACACAGGCAATAATCCACAACTGCACAATCCTGACAATATAAAACACATTCTCACTGTAAACCATATAACCAAAATAACACAGTAAAACGGTAAAAGAGACCATACAAAATACAAGCAAACAGTCTTACCGGTTAACAGAGCAGCACACACAACTCAACTCAGCAGTGTTTTGTTCAAATTGTTCAGATGGATTCAATCGGCCGACGCCCAACAAGCAACCATCTTAGCTTCTGCATTCTGGGAAATGCAGTTTTTTCTGAAAACCAAACAATTAAGATTCAGTTCACAGGCAAAAAAACTAAAAAAATCAACTAATCAGCCGATCTACAAGCTTAAAACAAAATAAAGTCGACAAATCTGCTTATCTACAAGCAATAATTACATTCCCGAAATGAATCTTTTTACATTCCAATCCCAAAACCAGAAACAAACATTTCCGAGCCACATGTTCACTTACCAATTATCTTAGTCACGCAGCCTCAGTGTCAATATCAGAGTTGGTCAGGTGGATCTAAAAGCAATATAGTGTGGGTTAAATATAAATGGAGTAATGCTGTTAGAAATTGGAATAGTCCTGAAATGAAATGTGTACAAACCTGCAGCAGCTCCAATGAGGTTACTGAACAAACTGAAAAAAGACTGGCTTTATACAGGGTGTGGTGATTACGAATGCTCGGCAGCTGTGACTCAGGGACCGTGGTCAAAACATTGCATGTGAAAAATAAGAATATATTCCATTTGAAAAATAAAATAAAATGACTGTAATTCCCGCTGGGTTACAAGTGCACAAGTGCACAGTGCACTAACCTACATTATTGCAAAGTGTGATTTAAATGTGACTTTGAATGTATGTTTTAGAGGCAGAAGAATAACGCACGCACGCACGCACGCACGCACGCACGCACGCACGCACGCACGCACGCGTGCACGCGCACACACACACACACACTCACACACACACACACACACACACACACACACACACACACACACACACACACACACACACACACACACACACACACACACACACACACACCTGTGCCTAACCATTCTGCATTAGAGGTGGGATTTATGGCTATTTGAAGTGAGACAGTACCATCGATCTGGCTCACTAAAAAGAGCCGTTCAAAAGACTGGCTCATCTGTCTCCTTGTATATTTATATATTTTGAATTTGTTTAAACATGAATCCACAAGGTGGCACGACATTCCTCTGCTGACAGTTGAGATCACAATTTAGTATTTACCCTTTTCATAAAATGTGTGTGTAAATTAAGCTACCTTGACTTTTGTTATTCATAAAACACCTAAAAAAACAAGCAGGCAACAATGAACTCGCTCCTCCACTTGTTCTCTCTCTCTCACTCACTCACTGTACTCAGTCAGTACTCAGTGGAGTAGCAAGGAGATGTTGAATTGGGGGGAGGGGGTCTCCCCCCCAAATGAACGGCTCTCTACTGCGCGAACCGGATCCCAACGTTCACTTCAAAGAGCCGTTCAAAAGATTTGATTTGTTCGCGAACGTCCCAGCTCTATTCTGCATCTAGCCTAAGGCCCAGATCATGGGAAAACCCTACTCACGTCAGGGTGGGGGGTCCCCAGTTCAAATATGATTCTTTTTGGTTTCAGTGATATTTGGACTTACCCTCTACAGTGGTTCATCATGAAAATGTTACATTGCATGTATGTTTTAGAGGCAGAAGAATAATTTGCATAAAACTTGCAATGTTGATTGAATTATTAAAAAAGCATGTTTCAATGTTTAAAAAATCCGATCTGACAGATCTTTAGATATTGGTCCAAAGTTCATGTAAAAAAGGTTATGTGCACGTGACGCAAAAGTTCCGGAATAAAAGCGGGTTTAAGTGTTTTACAAACTGCTCAAATTGGCGGAAAATCTAAGGGCGGAGCTTACTTAACAAAGACATAGATGTCTTCCGCTTGAGTCAAGGCACGCGTGTAAGCAAGTTGCATGTCTTCAAACGAAACGAGGCATGACTTATGCCCCTTTAAAGTTTGAGTTTTCAAACGCTTCGTATAGCGCCCCCCCTTTGGCCAATTGGAGTAAGATTGCTCTCAGTGATATTTGGACTAACCCTCTACATATTTGCCAAATGCCATGAACGTGTCACTTTGCATGTATGATTTAGAGGCAGAAGAATAATTTGCATAAAACTGCAACATTGAGTGAATTATTAAAAAATAATGTTTCGCTTTAAAAGAAATCCGCCGAGACAGATCTGACCGTATTGGTCCAAAGTTCATGTAAAAAAAGTTTTGCGCACGTTACGCGAAAATCCCAGGAGGAGATAGATTTTGACTGTTTTTCATATAATTCAAAATTGTGGGAGAAGTAAAGGTCAGAGGTCAAAAGTCAGAGCGTAAAAGTTGTTCGGCATGAGGAGACGCATAAGTGTATACAGGTTTCATTGCTGTACCTGAAACAGGGCATGAGCTACACCAGTTCAAAGTTGGCATTTTTCAAAGGCTTCCTACAGCGCCACCCTTTGGCCGATTGTTGCGAGCTTCGCGTTTTAGCCATTTGGCATAGTCCTCTGCCATACTGCCGAGTTTCGTAAAAAGCGACTGCACGGTCTAGCCGCTAGAGAAAAAGTGGCGGAAGAATAATAATAACTAGAAAAATATTGTTCCTTCGAAACAATTGTGGGCTCGCTTCAAGCCAGAAAACAATGGCTATAAAAGTACAAAATGTCAAGATCGCAGGCAGTGCTCTCTTTGACGTTACTGACGTCAAAGATTGGTCCATTTTGTTCCAAAAATGTGTTGTGCAAAAGTTGACCCGCTGGTGGCGCTATAACAGGCCAATGTAAGAAGGGTGGTATCTGTTCCTTGACCTATTGGGAATGTGCTTGCAAGATTTCACGCACAATGCAGGCTGTGTTCATGATTTGAGGTGTTTTTGGCTTTGGCCACTTTATCGCTGCTTGCAGCTATATTCATTATTATTATTATTTTTTTGTGTGTGTGCACTTCATAGGCATATTAGATAAAGGTCCTTAGATTGTGTGTAGAATGTTTCATGCAAATTGCAAAAAAAAATCCTAACGGGTTTAAGCGTTTCACAAACTGCTCAAAATGATATAGCGCCCCCCTTTGGCCAATTGGGGTAAGATTGGTTTTAGTGATATTTGGACTAACACTCTACATCTTTGCCAAATGCCATGAACATGTTACTTTGCATGTATGATTTAGAGGCAGAAGAATAATTTGCATAAAACTGCAATATTCATTGAATTTATTTAAAAAAGCATGTTTCAATTTTAAAGAAATCCGATCTGACAGATCTTTAGATATCGGTCCAAAGTTCACGTAAAAAAAGTTTTGTGCACGTGGAGCGAAAATTCCAGAATAAAAGCGGGTTTACGCGTTTTACAAACTGCTCAAAATGGCGGAAAATCAAAGGGCGGAGCTTACTTAACAACGACACAGATGTCTTCCGCTTGAGTCAAAGCACGCGTGTAACAAGTTGCATGTCTTCAAACGAAACGAGTCATGACTTATGCCCGTTTGAAGTTTGAATTTTCAAAAGCTTCGTATAGCGCCCCCCTTTGGCCGATTGGAATAAAATTGGTTTCAGTGATACTTTGACTAACCCTCTACATCTTTGCCAAATGCCATGAACGTGTAACTTTGCATGTATGATTTAGAGGCCGAAGAATAATTAGCATAAAACCGCAATATTAATTGAATTATTAAAAAATTATATTTCACTTTAAAAAAAATCTGGTTGATCAATCTGACCGTATTGGTCCAAAGTTCATGTGAAAAAAGTTTTGTGCACTTGACGCGAAAATCCCAGGAGGAGATAGATTTTTACTGTTTTTCATATAATTCCAAATTCTGGGGGATCTAAAGGTCAGAGGTCAAAAGTCAGAGGGTAAAAGTTGTTCGGCATGAGGAGACGCATACGTGTATACAGGTTTCATGGCTGTACGTATAACAGAGCATGAGCTATACCTGTTCAAAGTTCGCACTTTCAAAGGCTTCCTACAGCGCCACCATTTGGCCGATTGCTGTAAAAAGTAATAGCACGCGTCGCCACAGTAAGCTGAACACATTGATGTTTTTATTTTCATTTTTTGTCTAAGTATGTAGGAGTAGAAAGGAACCGAAGTTTTGAGGAGAACTTGATATGACGGTTAGATATTGTCACTAGAAAAATATTGTTCCTTCGAAACAATTGTGGGCTCGTTTCAAGCCAGAAAACAGTGGCTATAAAAGCACAAAATGTCAAGATCGCAGGCAGTGCTCTCTTTGACGTTACTGACGTCAAAGATTGGTCCATTTTGTTCCAAAAATGTGTTGTGCAAAAGTTGACCCGCTGGTGGCGCTATAACAGGCCAATGTGAGAAGGTTGGTATCTGTTCCTTGACCTATTGGGAATGTGCTTGCAAGATTTCACGCACATCCCAGGCTGTGTTCATGATTTGAGGTGTTTTTGGCTTTGGCCACTTTATCGCTGCTTGCAGCTATATTTATTATTATTATTTTATAATTTTTTTGTGTGCACTTCATAGGCATGTTAGATAAAGGTCCTTAGATTGCGTGTAGAATGTTTCATGCAAATTGCAAAAAAAATCCTAGAATAAAAACTGGTTTAAGCGTTTTACAAACTGCTCAAAATTATATAGTGCCCCCCTTTGGCCATTTGGGGTAAGATTGGTTTCAGTGATATTTGAAATAACCCTCTACACTATTTTGTCATGAAAATGTGACTTTGCATGTATGTTTTAGAGGCAGAAGAATAATTTGCATAAAAATGCAATATTGTTTGAATTATTTAAAAAAGCATGTTTCAATGTTAAAGAAATCCGATCTGACAGATCTTTAGATATCGGTCCAAAGTTCACGTAAAAAAAGTTTTGTGCACGTGATGCGAAAATTACAGAATAAAAGCGGGTTTACGCGTTTTACAAACTGCTCAAAATGGCGGATAATTGAAGGGCGGAGCTTACTTAACAACGACACAGATGTCTTCCGCTTGAGTCAAAGCACGCGTGTAACAAGTTGCATGTCTTCAAACGAAACGAGTCATGACTTATGCCCGTTTGAAGTTTGAATTTTCAGACGCTTCGTATAGCGCCCCCCTTTGGCCGATTGGAATAAAATTGGTTTCAGTGATACTTTGACTAACCCTCTACATCTTTGCCAAATGCCATGAACGTGTAACTTTGCATGTATGATTTAGAGGCAGAAGAATAATTTGCATAAAACCGCAATATTGATTGAATTATTAAAAAATTATGTTTCACTTTAAAAAAAATCTGGTTGATCAATCTGACCGTATTGGTCCAAAGTTCATGTGAAAAAAGTTTTGTGCACTTGACGCGAAAATCCCAGGAGGAGATAGATTTTTACTGTTTTTCATATAATTCCGAATTGTGGGAGACCTAAAGGTCAGAGGTCAAAAGTTAGAGGGTAAAAGTTGTTCGGCATGAGGAGACGCATAAGTGTATACAGGTTTCATGGCTGTACCTCAAACACAGCATGAGCTATACCTGTTCAAAGTTCGCACTTTCGAAGGCTTCCTACAGCGCCACCATTTGGCCGATTGCTATAATAAATGATAGCACACTTCGCCACTGTAAGCTGAACACATTGATGTTTTTATTTTCATTTTCTCACTAAGTATGTAGGAGTAGAAAGGAACCGAAGTTCCCGTCTACAGTATGACTGCCTGATAGATAAATAATGACAATATCTAAAGTGTGCTCGCCTTATAGGCGAGCCCACAACTAGAAAAATATTGTTCCTTCGAAACAATTGTGGGCTCGCTTCAAGGCAGAAAGCAATGGCTATAAAAGCACAAAATGTCAAGATCGCAGGCAGTGCTCTCTTTGACGTTACTGACGTCAAAGATTGGTCCATTTTGTTCCAAAAATGTGTTGTGCAAAAGTTGACCCGCTGGTGGCGCTATAACAGGCCAATGTGAGAAGGTTGGTATCTGTTCCTTGACCTATTGGGAATGTGCTTGCAAGATTTCACGCACATCCCAGGCTGTGTTCATGATTTGAGGTGTTTTTGGCTTTGGACACTTTATCGCTGCTTGCAGCTATATTTATTATTATTATTTTATAATTTTTTTGTGTGCACTTCATAGGCATGTTAGATAAAGGTCCTTAGATTGCGTGTAGAATGTTTCATGCAAATTGCAAAAAAAAATCCTAGAATAAAAACGGGTTTAAGCGTTTTACAAACTGCTCAAAATTATATAGCGCCCCCCTTTGGCCATTTGGGGTAAGATTGGTTTCAGTGATATTTGAACTAACCCTCTACACTATTTTGTCATGAAAATGTGACTTTGCATGTATGTTTTAGAGGCAGAAGAATAATTTGCATAAAAATGCAATATTGTTTGAATTATTTAAAAAAGCATGTTTCAATGTTAAAGAAATCCGATCTGACAGATCTTTAGATATCGGTCCAAAGTTCACGTAAAAAAAGTTTTGTGCACGTGACGCGAAAATTCCAGAATAAAAGCGGGTTTACGCGTTTTACAAACTGCTCAAAATGGCGGAGAATCTTAGGGCGGAGCTTACTTAACAACGACACAGATGTCTTCCGCTTGAGTCAAAGCACGCGTGTAACAAGTTGCATGTCTTCAAACGAAACGAGTCATGACTTATGCCCGTTTGAAGTTTGAATTTTCAGACGCTTCGTATAGCGCCCCCCTTTGGCCGATTGGAATAAAATTGGTTTCAGTGATACTTTGACTAACCCTCTACATCTTTGCCAAATGCCATGAACGTGTAACTTTGCATGTATGATTTAGAGGCAGAAGAATAATTTGCATAAAACCGCAATATTAATTGAATTATAAAAAAAATATATTTCACTTTAAAAAAAATCTGGTTGATCAATCTGACCGTATTGGTCCAAAGTTCATGTGAAAAAAGTTTTGTGCACGTAACGAAAAAAACCCAGGAGGAGATAGATTTTTACTGTTTTTCATATAATTCAAAATTCTGGGGGATCTAAAGGTCAAAGGTCAAAAGTCAGAGCGTAAAAGTTGTTCGGCATGAGGAGACGCATACGTGTATACAGGTTTCATGACTGTAACTCAAACACAGCATGAGCTATACCTGTTCAAAGTTCGCACTTTCGAAGGCTTCCTACAGCGCCACCATTTGGCCGATTGCTGTAAAAAATAATAGCACACTTCGCAACTGTAAGCTGAACACATTGATGTTTTTATTTTCATTTTCTCACTAAGTATGTAGGAGTAGAAAGGAACCGAAGTTTTGAGGAGAACTTGATATGACGGTTAGATATTGTCACTAGAAAAATATTGTTCCTTCGAAACAATTGTGGGCTCGCTTCAAGCCAGAAAACAATGGCTATAAAAGTACAAAATGTCAAGATCGCAGGCAGTGCTCTCTTTGACGTTACTGACGTCAAAGATTGGTCCATTTTGTTCCAAAAATGTGTTGTGCAAAAGTTGACCCGCTGGTGGCGCTATAACAGGCCAATGTGAGAAGGGTGGTATCTGCTCCTTGACCTATTGGGAATGTGCTTGCAAGATTTCACGCACATTGCAGGCTGTGTTCATGATTTGAGGTGTTTTTGGCTTTGGCCACTTTATCGCTGCTTGCAGCTATATTCATTATTATTATTTTTTTTGTGTGTGTGCACTTCATAGGCATATTAGATAAAGGTCCTTAGATTGTGTGTAGAATGTTTCATGCAAATTGCAAAAATAAATCCTAACGGGTTTAAGCGTTTCACAAACTGCTCAAAATGATATAGCGCCCCCCTTTGGCCAATTGGGGTAAGATTGGTTTTAGTGATATTTGGACTAACACTCTACATCTTTGCCAAATGCCATGAACATGTTACTTTGCATGTATGATTTAGAGGCAGAAGAATAATTTGCATAAAACTGCAATATTCATTGAATTTATTTAAAAAAGCATGTTTCAATTTTAAAGAAATCCGATCCGACAGATCTTTAGATATCGGTCCAAAGTTCACGTAAAAAAAGTTTTGTGCACGTGGAGCGAAGATTCCAGAATAAAAGCGGGTTTACGCGTTTTACAAACTGCTCAATATGGCGGAAAATCGAAGGGCGGAGCTTACTTAACAACGACACAGATGTCTTCCGCTCGAGTCAAAGCACGCGTGTAACAAGTTGCATGTCTTCAAACAAAACCAGTCATGACTTATGCCCGTTTGAAGTTTGAATTTTCAAACGCTTCGTATAGCGCCCCCCTTTGGCCGATTGGAATAAAATTGGTTTCAGTGATACTTTGACTAACCCTCTACATCTTTGCCAAATGCCATGAACGTGTAACTTTGCATGTATGATTTAGAGGCAGAAGAATAATTTGCATAAAACCGCAATATTGATTGAATTATTAAAAAAATATATTTCACTTTAAAAAAAATCTGGTTGATCAATCTGACCGTATTGGTCCAAAGTTCATGTGAAAAAAGTTTCGTGCGCGTAACGAAAAAAACCCAGGAGGAGATAGATTTTTACTGTTTTTCATATAATTCTAAATTCTGGGGGATCTAAAGGTCAGAGGTCAAAAGTCAGAGGGTAAAAGTTGTTCGGCATGAGGAGACGCATACGTGTATACAGGTTTCATGGCTGGACCTCAAACACAGCATGAGCTATACCTGTTCAAAGTTCGCACTTTCGAAGGCTTTCTACAGCGCCACCATTTGGCCGATTGCTGTAAAAAGTAATAGCACACGTCGCCACAGTAAGCTGAACACATTGATGTTTTTATTTTCATTTTCTCACTAAGTATGTAGGAGTTGAAAGCGGACAAAGTATTGAGGAGAACTTGATATGTCTGACTGATAGATAAATAATGACAATATCTAAAGTGTGCTCGCCTTATAGGCGAGCCCACAACTAGAAAAATATTGTTCCTTCGAAACAATTGTGGGCTCGCTTCAAGCCAGAAAACAATGGCTATAAAAGTACAAAATGTCAAGATCGCAGGCAGTGCTCTCTTTGACGTTACTGACGTCAACGATTGGTCCATTTTGTTCCAAAAATGTGTTGTGCAAAAGTTGACCCGCTGGTGGCGCTATAACAGGCCAATGTAAGAAGGGTGGTATCTGTTCCTTGACCTATTGGGAATGTGCTTGCAAGATTTCACGCACATTGCAGGCTGTGTTCATGATTTGAGGTGTTTTTGGCTTTGGCCACTTTATCGCTGCTTGCAGCTATATTCATTATTATAATTTTTTTGTGTGTGTGCACTTCATAGGCATATTAGATAAAGGTCCTTAGATTGTGTGTAGAATGTTTCATGCAAATTGCAAAAAAAAAATCCTAACGGGTTTAAGCGTTTCACAAACTGCTCAAAATGATATAGCGCCCCCCTTTGTTCAATTGGGGTAAGATTGGTTTTAGTCATATTTGGACTAACACTCTACATCTTTGCCAAATGCCATGAACATGTTACTTTGCATGTATGATTTAGAGGCAGAAGAATAATTTGCATAAAACTGCAATATTCATTGAATTTATTTAAAAAAGCATGTTTCAATTTTAAAGAAATCCGATCTGACAGATCTTTAGATATCGGTCCAAAGTTCACGTAAAAAAAGTTTTGTGCACGTGGAGCGAAAATTCCAGAATAAAAGCGGGTTTACGCGTTTTACAAACTGCTCAATATGGCGGAAAATCGAAGGGCGGAGCTTACTTAACAACGACACAGATGTCTTCCGCTCGAGTCAAAGCACGCGTGTAACAAGTTGCATGTCTTCAAACAAAACGAGTCATGACTTATGCCCGTTTGAAGTTTGAATTTTCAAACGCTTCGTATAGCGCCCCCCTTTGGCCGATTGGAATAAAATTGGTTTCAGTGATACTTTGACTAACCCTCCATATCTTTGCCAAATGCCATGAACGTGTAACTTTGCATGTATGATTTAGAGGCCGAAGAATAATTTGCATAAAACCGCAATATTGATTGAATTATTAAAAAATTATATTTCACTTTAAAAAAAATCTGGTTGATCAATCTGACCGTATTGGTCCAAAGTTCATGTGAAAAAAGTGTTGTGCACTTGATGCGAAAATCCCAGGAGGAGATAGATTTTTACTGTTTTTCATATAATTCCGAATTGTGGGAGACCTAAAGGTCAGAGGTCAAAAGTTAGAGGGTAAAAGTTGTTCGGCATGAGGAGACGCATACGTGTATACAGGTTTCATGGCTGTAACTAAAACACAGCATGAGCTATACCTGTTAAAAGTTCGCACTTTCGAAGGCTTCCTACAGCGCCACCATTTGGCTGATTGCTATAAAAAATAATAGCGCACTTCGCCACTGTAAACTGAACACATTGATGTTTTTATTTTCATTTTCTCACTAAGTATGTAGGAGTAGAAAGGAACCGAAGTTCCCGTCTACTGTCTGACTGACTGACTGACTGATAGATAAATAATGACAATATCTAAAGTGTGCTCGCCTTATAGGCGAGCCCACAATAAATATAGCTGCAAGCAGCGATAAAGTGGCCAAGGTAGAAAAAGTAGGAAAGCAAAAAAGCATCAAGGGAAAGCAAAGAAGAAATCAAAGAAAAACTGGAAGCAGTGTTCTTCCGAACAGGTCTCCGGCAGGTCAGGTGTTTTTTTTTGGCCTAGTGGTGACTATAATAGGCCAAAGTCAAAAGGGTACCACGTATTCTTTGGCCTTTCACGGCAATCGGACGCTGCATGCGGGATTTGAGGCATTTTGTTCCAAAAATGGGTTTTGCAAAAATTGACCCGCTGGTGGCGCTATAACAGGCCAATGTGAGAAGGGTGGCATCCGTTCCTTGGCCTAGTGGGAATGTGCATGTAAAATCTCACACAAATAGCAGGCTGCGTTTGAGACATTTTGTTCAAAAAGGAGCAATCCTGCAAACCTTGGAATTCAATGTTAGCCAATTAGATAGAATATGATATTGGACAAATCCGTCATGATTACATCACTGTAGAGATACTGTGTGCCCATTTGTGTGATTATCGGATAAAATCTGAAGGAGTAATATCGAAGAATGCGTTTTCGGCCTTCTGGTGGCGCTATAAATTACAGACTCTGCCGATTTTACACTAATCGGCATAGTTATTGGTGAAAGCACAAATTGACCTCTACACAACATGTATGCAACAGACATAAAATAGTTCCAAAGAACTCCTCAAGGTTTTAACTCAATATCTTTATTTTCCAACTTTTTCATTAGTTGTCTTTGTTGAAGAGTTGGTCATCAGGTTGTAAACCTTCAAAACAGAGGGTTAACAACCTAGCCATTTTCAGGCATGTCTTTTAAATCACAATGTTTTCAAATAATTCAAGTAGTAAACGTCTTCAAATAAAGTTTTTAAACATTAAGTATTGTGAAGTCTGAACCCAAACCAGCACACGGAAACAGTTCAAGGTGAAAACGCAATAAGCGTTGTTTTATTCAATGGGGCGTTCCCCTAAAACATGAAATAAAGTTCTTCCCAAAACCGGGGCTTTTAACACGTCTTCAAATAAAGTTTTTAAACATTAAGTATTGTGAAGTCTGAACCCAAACCAGCACACGGAAACATTTCTCAAGGTGAAAACGCAATAAGCGTTGTTTTATTCAATGGGGCGTTCCCCTAAAACATGAACTAAAGTTCTTCCCAAAACCGGGGCTTTTAACTCAAAATATGCTTCTTTCCAGAACTTAACAAACAGGGGTTACATTCGAAACATATGTTTCACAGTATGCCGTTGCTTCCATTAACACATGCCATTTCTCTTCCAAGACTCAGATGCAGCTCCTAATTAGCCTACAATGGGAACAGATAGAACCACCATTAGCAATGTGGCAAAATACAGAGCAAATGTGCGACAGAGGAGAACATAGTGGAGTTTTGCTTACTGCTCGATGGAAGAGTCCCTTAGAGAGCCAGCTACACAGTGAAGCAGAGCTCGGTGGTTAAGAGCAAAAACATTTGGATTTCCTGACTCGGAGAAGCTGTGTTGCGGCCAGGTGCTGACAAATCAAACTGATTGCAACAAGCAGCCATCTTAGCTGCTGCATTCTGGGAAATGTAGTTTTTCTGAAAACCAAACACAGCCATCAGTTAGATTCAGTTCACATGCAAAAAACAGGGCCTGGATAAAAAAAAATAAGAAAAATCAAATAATCAGCCGATCTACAAGGTTAAAACAAAATAAAGTCAACAGATCTGCTGATTTGGAGCTTGTGATTTGCCATCCAATTTGCGTGATTTTAGGCCAAAATCTGTAGGAGCAGTGTTGTAAAATGTGTTTTGCAAAAATCTGTCTGATGGTGGCGCTAGAGAGGGGCATGTGTGAAATCAGGGACGGAGGTTGTGATTTGACAATCAATTTGCGTGATTTTAGGCCAAAATCTGTAGGAGCAGTGTTCACAAATGTTTTGCAAGAATCGGCCTCATGGTGGCGCTGGAGGGCCATGTGAGAAATCAGGCAGCCAAGGAGTGTGTGCAAAGTTTGGCATGGATAGGGGCAATGGTAACGGAGATATGAATAGGGCAAAAGTATGATGTCACACGGACAGAGTGACAGCCGGTGGAGGTTTCGATAGTAACTGCAACCTAACAGTCGCAATAATACTCACATCTCTTTAGTTAAATGCTTACATTGAAGAAAGAGATGAGGCCACACCCCAAACAATAGTGGACACAGGCAATAATCCACAACTGCACACTCCTGACAATATAAAACACATTCTCACTGTAAACCATAGAACCAAAATAACACAGTAAAACGGTAAAAGAGACCATACAAAATACAAGCAAACAGTCTTACCGGTTAACAGAGCAGCACACACTCCTCAACTCAGCAGTGTTTTGTTCAAACTGTTCAGATGGATTCAATCGGCCGACGCCCAACAAGCAACCATCTTAGCTGCTGCATTCTGGGAAATGTAGTTTTTCTGAAAACCAAACAATTAAGATTCAGTTCACAGGCAAAAAAACTAAAAAAAATCAACTAATCAGCCGATCTACAAGCTTAAAACAAAATAAAGTCGACAAATCTGCTTATCTACAAGCAATAATTACATTCCCGAAATGAATCTTTTTACATTCCAATCCCAAAACCAGAAACAAACATTTCCGAGCCACATGTTCACTTACCAATTATCTTAGTCACGCAGCCTCAGTGTCAATATCAGAGTTGGTCAGGTGGATCTAAAAGCAATATAGTGTGGGTTAAATATAAATGGAGTAATGCTGTTGGAATAATTGGAATAGTCTTGAAATGAAATGTGTACAAACCTGCAGCAGCTCCAATGAGGTCACTGAACAAACTGAAAAAAGACTGGCTTTATACAGGGTGTGGTGATTACGAATGCTCGGCAGCTGTGACTCAGGGACCGTGGTCAAAACATTGCATGTGAAAAATACGAATATATTTCATTTGAAAAATAAAATAAAATGACTGTAATTCCCGCTGAACCGTGGGTTACAAGTGCACAAGTGCACAGTGCACTAACCTACATTATTGCAAAGTGTGATTTAAATGTGACTTTGAATGTATGTTTTAGAGGCAGAAGAATAACGCACACACACACACACACACACACACACACACACACACACACACACACACACACACACACACACACACACACACACACACACACACACCTGTGCCTAACCATTCTGCATTAGAGGTGGGATTTATGGCTATTTGAAGTGAGACAGTACCATCGATCTGGCTCACAAAAAAGAGCCGTTCAAAAGACTGGTTCATTTTTCTCCTTGTATATTTATATATTTTTAAGAAGAATTTGTTTAAACATGAATCCACAAGGTGGCACCACATTCCTCTGCTGACAGTTGAGATCACAATTTAGTATTTACCCTTTTCATAAAATGTGTGTGTAAATTAAGCTACCTTGACTTTTGTTATTCATAAAACACCTAAAAAAACAAGCAGGCAACAATGAACTCGCTCCTCCACTTGTTCTCTCTCTCTCACTCACTCACTGTACTCAGTCAGTACTCAGTGGAGAAGCAAGGAGATGTTGAATTGGGGGGAGGGGGTCTCCCCCCCAAATGAACGGCTCTCTACTGCGCGAACCGGATCCCAACGTTCACTTCAAAGAGCCGTTCAAAAGATTCGATTCGTTCGCGAACGTCCCAGCTCTATTCTGCATCTAGCCTAAGGCCCAGATCATGGGAAAACCCTACTCACGTCAGGGTGGGGGGTCCCCAGTTCAAATATGATTCTTTTTGGTTTCAGTGATATTTGGACTTACCCTCTACAGTAGTTCATCATGAAAATGTTACTTTGCATGTATGTTTTAGAGGCAGAAGAATAATTTGCATAAAACTTGCAATGTTGATTGAATTATTAAAAAAGCATGTTTCAATGTTTAAAAAATCCGATCTGACAGATCTTTAGATATTGGTCCAAAGTTCAAGTAAAAAAAGTTCTGTGCACGTGACGCAAAAGTTCCGGAATAAAAGCGGGTTTAAGTGTTTTACAAACTGCTCAAATTGGCGGAAAATCTAAGGGCGGAGCTTACTTAACAAAGACACAGATGTCTTCCGCTTGAGTCAAGGCACGCGTGTAAGCAAGTTGCATGTCTTCAAACGAAACGAGGCATGACTTATGCCCCTTTAAAGTTTGAGTTTTCAAACGCTTCGTATAGCGCCCCCCTTTGGCCAATTGGAGTAAGATTGCTTTCAGTGATATTTGGACTAACCCTCTACATATTTGCCAAATGCCATGAACGTGTCACTTTGCATGTATGATTTAGAGGCAGAAGAATAATTTGCATAAAACTGCAACATTGAGTGAATTATTAAAAAATAATGTTTCGCTTTAAAAGAAATCTGCCGAGACAGATCTGACCGCATTGGTCCAAAGTTCATGTAAAAAAAGTTTCGCGCACGTTACGCGAAAATCCCAGGAGGAGATAGATTTTGACTGTTTTTCATATAATTCAAAATTGTGGGAGAGGTAAAGGTCAGAGGTCAAAAGTCAGAGCGTAAAAGTTGTTCGGCATGAGGAGACACATAAGTGCATACAGGTTTCATTGCTGTACCTGAAACAGGGCATGAGCTACACCAGTTCAAAGTTGGCATTTTTCAAAGGCTTCCTACAGCGCCACCCTTTGGCCGATTGTTGCGAGCTTCGCGTTTTAGCCATTTGGCATAGTCCTCTGCCATACTGCCGAGTTTCGTAAAAAGCGACTGCACGGTCTAGCCGCTAGAGCAAAAGTGGCGGAAGAATAATAATAATGAGAAAGTCCAATATCAATGAGTGGCCTTTTGCCACTTCGTGGCCTTGGCCACTAATAATAGTAATGATGAAGTCCAATATCAATGAGTGGCCATTTGCCACTTCGTGGCCTTGGCCACTAATGATGAGACTGCAGTAGATGCAGATGCATGCAGTAGCTCGTCAACCAGCAGGGGTCCTACTAGACCACAGAGACACAGCTGTTGCAACAACAGAACTAACAGCTGGTCTGAGGTAGACGTTGGAATATCATGTTAATAATACTATTAATTAAAAAACATTAAAAGGTATCTTCAGTGATTGTATTTCATTCATATTAAAATATAATTGGTACATTTTCCATTCATTCTCCTCATTAGAATGTGTGCTGACCATATAAGGACTTCCACCATGGCCCGTGTTACGGGCATAGAGCATCGCAGTGAGGTGTCGGAAGCAAGCTGGCCATTCATATTTACCATAGGGTTTTTCATTATCAGCCACAAAGTCGTAGCAATTCAATGTACACTTACCGCTAGGCTGGTGGTTGTAAAATGGTTCCATATGCTCCTGTAGAACCCCCGAGTATGTATGCAATCACTCTAGTTTTAGTAAAAACACGTTTTAATCAAGATCGCACGGAGAAGAACTGCATTTCCCATACTGCTAAACGTAAAAACGACGTCTGTGATTGGTCTAGCTTCTTCTTCTTTCACATATCTTGCGGTTACCGCGGAAGTAGCTTACTGCCCCCTGTCTTCCCGGCAGATTATTGCACGTCAGCAGAACTCCCGTGAGCGAATACGTTCTTTTACAAATATGATGCACTAGTTAAAGATGACGATTAGAGAGTCCACAGAGATGACAATCACTACATTTCAGGCCATATGCTGGCCTGGATAACTAAACTGAGCGTGATTTAACGGCTATATTTCAGGAAACAACAACAACATTCGCAAAGCATTCTGGGAGTGTAGTTTCCGCAATTTTAAAAATAATAATGTACACAGTCTTGTACCCTGCCATTTTTTTCAGCTTTCGAATTAATCTTTGCATTCAAAAAAATGTGAATATTGTCATGATTCCTCTCCAGCCGAGGTGGCTTTGTCCAAGGCTTAAAAACGTTTAAATAAATACTTTATGAAATGTCTATGCAAGAAATGAATGGAGAAAACACTTCCGACACCAGAGTGAGGACGGGGTGGGGCTTCAACTGCGATGCTCTATAGCTAGATTTGGTTTTCAGAGGTGGCCAGCCAGTCCTCGACCAATCAGGGTAGAGTATGGCCGTAGTTATGTTATGATGTTTAGTTATGATGGTCAAAATAAATGTTTTGAGAACCACAGTCGCTCTGAATTAATAACGTCTGCTAAATGCCTAGAATCTAGGCATTTAGCAGACGTTATTAATTCAGAAAAAGTTTACAATCTAGGCCCTAGATTGTAAACTACTGAACTCATAAAATGCCACAGTCTGGTAGTAAATCAGTATCATACATATCCTGAAGCTGGAGATGTAGGCCTAGCGATATTCAGTGATTGGGTCTAATGATCAAAACAAGAACATTTTAATGGTGTACAAAATCTATAAAAACTAAACATTTCCACGATGTAAGGCCAGTAAGTGACAAGATGACCCCCGGCAACTTTCAGTACCACTGAATACACCTTTAATAGACATATTTTTCATGATTGGATTGTTTTCATAGTAAAACTGTTCATCATAAAATATCTTACTACATTCACAAACATTAAATACTCAAAGTAAACCACACCCTACTGAAAACTACTTCACATGAGCAGCTTCCTCTAAATCACATGGTTTACAGTAACACAGCTGAAGAGTCAGACCATAGAGGAGAGGATAACGTCTCTGTGAATGTTGCAGATCTGGTCTGCAATGGAAACGCTGCTTGCATGCATGTGTATGTGTGTATAAATAACAGGATACAGTAGGCGGGCTGTAGACAGGATATCACTGTTAAATGACAATGGAAACGCTGTGTGTATGGATGTGTGTGTATAAATAACAGGATACAGTAGGCGGGCTGTAGACAGGATATCACTGTTAAATGACAATGGAAACCAAGCAGGTTTCAGAGGTTTAGAAAGACCGCAGAGAGCAAAGCTGACGTGGGTTTACCTAACCGTCATAAAATGTCATAAATAATCACCCCAAATCCACTTTGGGGTGATTATTTATTTCACTTCTACTTTCTGTAGAAGTGAAAACATCACAACTGTCCCTTGATGCTTAACACTTTGAGTGCCAGCCCCCCCTGCCCCCCGTCCCTTACCAGTGCCACCATTAGGTCCCATTCATTTCTGCCCCAATTCCAGGGAATAAATTGGAAATGATCCGATATTCACATCGGAACAAAAATGGGAGGTTGGTAAAAGAGGATTTTTTTTTTTACCAAAAACATTTTGGAGTGATTTCGGTGAGCGGTTTTGGAGATAGGTGCTCGAGAGTGCGCACTGCGCAAACCAGTCAATAACCTCAGAAATCTAGATTCTGAGATATTTGAGTTCAAAGAAAAAAAACTTTAGGAAGCCATAGCAACAAATTGGTAAATGGTAACGGAACACAAGTACCCTTGACAGAAAGAATGACATGCCTACTTTCATTATGTGCAAAAAAAGTTAAAAAAATATTGTACCATCGTCTAGTTTCAAGGGGGCAAAGTGAAAAAGTATGAAATGACTCAGAAGGTAGAAATTGCCTTACATTTTGATAGAACTATGCACTGTGAATTCACTGTGTTTTTACCTGGTCTAGAAGGTCAGGAAGACAAAAAGTCAGAAAAGCGATGTCAACCTTTTATTTTATGGCAACATCGAACCCTAACCCTGGTGAGTACCTCACACATCCAGCATGAACATATTTATGTTCAACAATATTTACAAATATTTCCAAAAAAAAAGAAATCACAAATATGACTTCACAAAAATAAAATATAACTGGATAAAAGTAAAATAAAATAAATGTGCAGCAAGTAAAGAATAAATAAAATAATATAAAAGTCAGTACTGTACTGTACTGTATTCTCAAAAAAAGGCATTCAACAAGCCAACATTCAGGAGTCAAAGGCACCACAAATAAAGGTCAAAGATGGTACTGTTCACCGTGTGTGTGTGTGTGTGTGTGTGTGTGTGTGTGTGTGTGTGTGTGTGTGTGTGTGTGTGTGTGTGTGTGTGTGTGTGTGTGTGTGTGTGTGTGTACCTCAGGTGCCTCAAAATGGCCTGGTACCTGTTCCTTGCCATTGTTCTGGGAAAGTACGGCATGGCAATGTTTTTTTGACCACTGCATGGCAATCTCCGGCTTGTGAACGATAGCTGTGAGGAAGAGAAGTCCCAGAAAGTTCTTCAGCTCCCCTAGAGTGACATTGGTCCAGGCAGCGAACCTACAGTGTGTATGACCTATGCCTGACTCCTCCGCTCTCGCTATCTCCGCCATCATACTGTCCTCTGCGTTGTCATTGGTCTGGTTGCAGATCGGGCTCCCATCCTTCCTCCATCCAGTCAGACTCCACAGGCCCTGTATATGATAGAAATAAATACAAAATACTAAATGAACGTGCTTCTGTATAATTTGTATGTTCTTTAGCAAAGGCTGTCGCACAAAAGTAGTGAAAACAGCAGATCTACAAGCGAGGCGTTGTGTGCTTGTAGATCGGCTGTTTTCACTAGTCTAAATAATTTCAAATGTATATATGTATATATACGTGGCCACTGAATTCTATAGGCTCTGCTTTGATACAAATTTGATACAGATTTGAGATCGATTTGATAGATTATTATGTCACACACACACACACACACACACACACACACACACACACACACACACACACACACACACACACACACACACACACACACACACACACACTGATTGTATTACTAAACTATCTATCTAGGTATACACACACAATAAAAAACTAAACTATAAAGAAATGTATTCTTACTGGAAGAAGTTGGAGGAACTTCATACACCTACTACAAACCATGGATTGACATCTAGACCTACTGCACATACAGTATGAAACAGAGCTGATACCTTTATGTACTATGAGGAAAATAATGCTGCTATTTGTACCCTGTATATATATAAAACTAGACCAGGTCAACCTGGTTGTGCCAGACCCCGGTTCTGCCAACCCTCTGGGCCTATAAATTTAATGGTACATTTATAGGCTGTCTGTCCCTTTATAGGCTGTCTGTCCCTCCCTCATGTCATCATCATTTGTGACATTGTGATGACATGAAGGCTTTGTCTGTCGGTCTATCCCTCCCTCATGTCATCATCATGTCATCATCATGACCATCTATGGAGAAAAACCGGACAGACCGACATTTGCTTATGTAGGCCTACCCATTTCATGGGTCTGGCAATGACAATGCGACATAGCATTTTCAACTGTTTTTTGCCAGACCCATGAAATGGGTAGGCCTACATAAGCAAATGTCGGTCTGTCTGTCCTGGTTTTCTATATAAAGGGTATATATGATGATGACATGATGATGACATGCCTACAAAAGGCATGATGTCATAAATGATGATGACAGACAGGGGGTCTGGCACAACCAGGTTGACCTGGTCTAGTTTTATTGTATGTGTGATACTTGCTTTGGCAATGTAAACGTATGTTTTCTCATGCCAATAACGCTCCTTTGAATTGAATTGTATATTACCAAATGCACCCTACGTGGAAAAAAAACAATAGCAGGTCAGGCTTATTGACATCGGTTATTGATTGATTGAAGAATGTATTACAAGCTTGCATTAGATTACATTCTAGACTTTTTTTGAGGGCATACGATCAGCTACTATTCGTTTGGCCAGGGCAGACGCTATAGTACATAATCCCTATCAAATACGCTACTTTGAAAGGTTCACGAGGGCAGACGCCGTTCATATTTTATTGTTCCTCCATCACGGAGGTATAGAGGCCGGCGCCTGGCGGCGCCGTGCCTGCGAGGGTGTTTCAAGTCGGGCGAGGTGTGGAGGGTAGTCCCCGGTGAGTCCCCAGAACACAGCACTGATCTCATATAACATTGAAAGACAGACAGACGTATAGAACATATTGAAACGTAAAAAGCATAGCTTTATAATGCTTACCCGGTTCGCTGATCGCAGCACACCGAGCGACCGGGTCGTCCTCCTTGGCTAAGTCCACGCACGGCCTCATTTGGGTGTATTAGCGCCCGCTGCAACTCCGCTCTCCGGGGCCATACCTATCGGTGCAGCCGGTGGGCGCCATAAGATGATACACTGCTCCAAACAGCCTGCCTCCGGTCCGGATCACCGCCGTAGCTCCTCCGTCCACTGTGGATGGCTGGCGACGTTCCTTGGCTCCCCCGACACAGCAGCAAAAACACAGAATTCTCTTCAAATCGCCGGCATCAGCGTTCAACGGCATCACCGTTCATCTTCACGCGTCGCCTCAGTCAAGTCCCAAACGCAGCCGCGCAGCAACAAACGAAAGTCCAACTGGTGCTTCGGGTTTTGATTATGGTCGGTGGCGGCGCTGGGCAGCAGCAGGCTGTGGGCTTGGTGGTGTCCACGGCCACGGGGCATGGTTCGGCTGCCTGCTTGGTCTCCATGTGCGGCCATGACTTGCTCTCTGATCAGCGGAGGTAAAACCTCTACCTTCCGATCTCTCTCTCTATCTCTATCTCTCTAAATAATACTACATCTAATGATTTTATAACTAATTCTAGCTCATTCTCTCAATATATCTCTCTCTCCCTCTGATTGCTGTGTCCGGACGGTAAAAGTCACTGAACTCGTCTTTGAGACCCTTGTTTCTGGGGGGAACCGGCCAATCAGCATGCTTGAATTTGGTCACATAAGCGTGTGATGTCATGCAGGGGCGTCAATTGGGTATGGCAGGGGTATGCAGCTGCCATACCTTGACAGGGGGAAATAATAAAAATGTACTTTTCATCGTGCCTGTTGCTAAGGTATGGCAACATGACTGGTGTCTTCACCAGACACCAGTCATGTTGCCATACCTTAGCTTGTTCTGAACTGACGCCACTGAATTGTCATGCATGACGACCGTCCCATCGTCCAAAAGGGCTGTATCTTGGTTACCGCATAGATCCAACACTGTACTACTGTAATATGAAAAAAAAGCATCTGGCGTCATATGACGCCAATATTATTTTCTGGCATCATTGCCAAGGTCGTGTCGGACGTCATATGACGCCCTGGCACTGAAAGTGTTAATGTAAAAAAATAAATATCATAAAAAAAAAAAAAAAAAAAAACAGATCTACAAGCTCAGTAAAATGTAATTAATCTATTAATGGAAGTCTTTGGGGGAAGAAAATACATTTAATGAAGCGTCAGTGTTAGTTTATGAAGGACATGGGAGTCAAGTCACTATCATACCTCATTAACAAATCTGCTGGTCATTATGTCACATGACTGCCATACTCCAATCAAAGCTCTCAATCAGTAGGGAAGGCTCCTGCCAACTAAAGTATGACATTGTTGTATCTTGTTTTATCATGTGATAGAGTATTTACACATTACACCTCAATGATGTATTCTGGACACAATAAAAGCCAGTCACACACAAAATTACATCCATGCCTTATACGACACCACATCACTTTGGTCACACATCGATTTAGAATGGTCTTATACTGTATGCTTATTCTGCTGTGTCTAATATGTTGGTTCATCATTAACACCACAGAGAGAGAGAGAGAGAGAGAGAGAGAGAGAGAGAGATATGTGAGCGCGGGTAAAAACCAGAAGTTAAGAAGTTTTCATAGTTTGTATTAAATTCAACCAAACTTTTATAGACGATACCAACTGGTTCTTGTATGAAGCATAAACACACTTACCCTACAGTAACCTTTAGAAGAGCAGACTAGAGGCATTCATTCTGTATAAAACACACTTTATAAAACCTTTTATCTGTCGTCATAAAATGGCGTTCAGACGGTTCAGATCTCCGCTCCGTTGTGACAAGATGGCTGTCTGTCACCAGTGATGTCACAGCCATTCAGACTGTGTGTGTGTGTTGGGGGCGGGGGGGAATTTTATGTATTTATCTATTTATTTAAAGATTTTATTTTTTTACTGTACCGTTTTTTTTTCTTTTCTTTTTAAGCAAATGCACTTCCATGGTCATTTTATATTATGAGCAACATATAGGCTATACGTACTTGTACTACTTGTGCCACAGATCATACCTGAATATTTCAACCTCCCTCCATACGTTTGGTATTGGTTTCTTCTAAAACAGAAGTTCAGTTTGTGCACAGCACTCTGTGACTTATCCATGACAGACAGACAGAATGACAGGAAGCACATTGAAGTTCCAGGAAACCACCACTCCATGTTACCATGGCGACGGGAGGACCACAAGTTGCAATTCCTCATTTCATCCATGCTGTTTATAACATGGTATAAAGTTATAAATGACAACACACAGAAATCCTAGTACTGTATGTGGGGAGGAATTAACTGGCAGAACCACTAAAGTGGATACAGCTAATTAGTGACTCTAAATACAAATGATACAAAAAAGAAAGGAGTCTTTAAAAGACAATGCCAAACTAAATTACATCTAGGCTATTTTTCCTACTTCTATCGCTCTCCATTCCGACATGCTGCCATTCTGACATTGACCTCTGATTGTCTGAATGGCAGCACTTCCATAGAGGTTAGGGTTAGGGTCTGAATGAGAGGATGTCTGAATGGAAACACTTCCATAGAGGTTAGGGTTAGGGTCTGAATGAGAGGATGTCTGAATGGAAACACTTCCATAGAGGTTATAGGGTCTGAATGAGGGATGTCTGAATGGAAACACTTCCATAGAGGTTATAGGGTCTGAATGAGGGATGTCTGAATGGAAACACTTCCATAGAGGTTAGGGTCTGAATGAGGGGATGTCTGAATGGAAACACTTCCATAGAGGTTAGGGTCTGAATGAGGGGATGTCTGAATGGAAACACTTCCATAGAGGTTATAGGGTCTGAATGAGAGGATGTCTGAATGGAAACACTTCCATAGAGCTTAGGGTCTGAATGAGGGATGTCTGAATGGAAACACTTCCATAGAGGTTAGGGTCTGAATGAGGGATGTCTGAATGGAAACACTTCCATAGAGGTTAGGGTCTGAATGAGGGATGTCTGAATGGAAACACTTCCATAGAGGTTAGGGTCTGAATGAGGGATGTCTGAATGGAAACACTTCCATAGAGGTTATAGGGTCTGAATGAGGGATGTCTGAATGGAAACACTTCCATAGAGGTTATAGGGTCTGAATGAGGGGATGTCTGAATGGAAACACTTCCATAGAGGTTAGGGTCTGAATGAGGGATGTCTGAATGGAAACACTTCCATAGAGGTTATAGGGTCTGAATGAGAGGATGTCTGAATGGAAACACTTCCATAGAGGTTAGGGTCTGAATGAGGGATGTCTGAATGGAAACACTTCCATAGAGGTTATAGGGTCTGAATGAGGGATGTCTGAATGGAAACACTTCCATAGAGGTTAGGGTCTGAATGAGGGGATGTCTGAATGGAAACACTTCCATAGAGGTTATAGGGTCTGAATGAGGGATGTCTGAATGGAAACACTTCCATAGAGGTTAGGGTCTGAATGAGAGGATGTCTGAATGGAAACACTTCCATAGAGGTTAGGGTCTGAATGAGGGGATGTCTGAATGGAAACACTTCCATAGAGGTTATAGGGTCTGAATGAGGGGATGTCTGAATGGAAACACTTCCATAGAGGTTAGGGTCTGAATGAGAGGATGTCTGAATGGAAACACTTCCATAGAGGTTAGGGTCTGAATGAGGGATGTCTGAATGGAAACACTTCCATAGAGGTTAGGGTCTGAATGAGGGGATGTCTGAATGGAAACACTTCCATAGAGGTTAGGGTCTGAATGAGGGGATGTCTGAATGGAAACACTTCCATAGAGGTTAGGGTCTGAATGAGGGGATGTCTGAATGGAAACACTTCCATAGAGGTTATAGGGTCTGAATGAGAGGATGTCTGAATGGAAACACTTCCATAGAGGTTATAGGGTCTGAATGAGAGGATGTCTGAATGGAAACACTTCCATAGAGGTTATAGGGTCTGAATGAGAGGATGTCTGAATGGAAACACTTCCATAGAGGTTAGGGTCTGAATGAGGGATGTCTGAATGGAAACACTTCCATAGAGGTTATAGGGTCTGAATGAGAGGATGTCTGAATGGAAACACTTCCATAGAGGTTATAGGGTCTGAATGAGAGGATGTCTGAATGGAAACACTTCCATAGAGGTTAGGGTCTGAATGAGAGGATGTCTGAATGGAAACACTTCCATAGAGGTTATAGGGTCTGAATGAGAGGATGTCTGAATGGAAACACTTCCATAGAGGTTAGGGTCTGAATGAGGGATGTCTGAATGGAAACACTTCCATAGAGGTTATAGGGTCTGAATGAGGGATGTCTGAATGGAAACACTTCCATAGAGGTTATAGGGTCTGAATGAGGGGATGTCTGAATGGAAACACTTCCATAGAGGTTATAGGGTCTGAATGAGGGATGTCTGAATGGAAACACTTCCATAGAGGTTAGGGTCTGAATGAGGGGATGTCTGAATGGAAACACTTCCATAGAGGTTATAGGGTCTGAATGAGAGGATGTCTGAATGGAAACACTTCCATAGAGGTTATAGGGTCTGAATGAGGGGATGTCTGAATGGAAACAATTCCATAGAGGTTATAGGGTCTGAATGAGAGGATGTTTGAATGGAAACACTTCCATAGAGGTTAGGGTCTGAATGAGGGGATGTCTGAATGGAAACACTTCCATAGAGGTTAGGGTCTGAATGAGGGATGTCTGAATGGAAACACTTCCATAGAGGTTAGGGTCTGAATGAGGGATGTCTGAATGGAAACACTTCCATAGAGGTTATAGGGTCTGAATGAGAGGATGTCTGAATGGAAACACTTCCATAGAGGTTAGGGTCTGAATGAGGGGATGTCTGAATGGAAACACTTCCATAGAGGTTAGGGTCTGAATGAGGGATGTCTGAATGGAAACACTTCCATAGAGGTTAGGGTCTGAATGAGAGGATGTCTGAATGGAAACACTTCCATAGAGGTTAGGGTCTGAATGAGGGATGTCTGAATGGAAACACTTCCATAGAGGTTATAGGGTCTGAATGAGGGATGTCTGAATGGAAACACTTCCATAGAGGTTATAGGGTCTGAATGAGGGATGTCTGAATGGAAACACTTCCATAGAGGTTAGGGTCTGAATGAGGGATGTCTGAATGGAAACACTTCCATAGAGGTTATAGGGTCTGAATGAGAGGATGTCTGAATGGAAACACTTCCATAGAGGTTAGGGTCTGAATGAGAGGATGTCTGAATGGAAACACTTCCATAGAGGTTATAGGGTCTGAATGAGGGATGTCTGAATGGAAACACTTCCATAGAGGTTAAGGTCTGAATGAGAGGATGTCTGAATGGAAACACTTCCATAGAGGTTAGGGTCTGAATGAGGGATGTCTGAATGGAAACACTTCCATAGAGGTTATAGGGTCTGAATGAGGGATGTCTGAATGGAAACACTTCCATAGAGGTTAGGGTCTGAATGAGGGATGTCTGAATGGAAACACTTCCATAGAGGTTATAGGGTCTGAATGAGAGGATGTCTGAATGGAAACACTTCCATAGAGGTTAGGGTCTGAATGAGGGATGTCTGAATGGAAACACTTCCATAGAGGTTAGGGTCTGAATGAGGGATGTCTGAATGGAAACACTTCCATAGAGGTTAGGGTCTGAATGAGGGATGTCTGAATGGAAACACTTCCATAGAGGTTATAGGGTCTGAATGAGAGGATGTCTGAATGGAAACACTTCCATAGAGGTTAGGGTCTGAATGAGGGGATGTCTGAATGGAAACACTTCCATAGAGGTTATAGGGTCTGAATGAGGGATGTCTGAATGGAAACACTTCCATAGAGGTTATAGGGTCTGAATGAGGGATGTCTGAATGGCAGAACCCAGCAGAACCCAGCAGCTCTCATAGCGTAGAGTGGAGCCCATAATCCTATAACGTTTACACTATTTGTTGCAGACAAAGTGTTTTTCTTTCTATCAATGTTTTAGAAGCAGCTTCAGTTTGTATGCTCCACATTCTGTATCTGGAACAAACTTCCAGAAACGTGCAGGTCTCAACTCAACTCTCTCTAAATAAAGCTGAATACGTTTCTTCACATCTGCCTTTCACTGAGGATTTTGGTTTTTGATTTGTTTCTTGTGCTGCATGTGATTGTATATAGTGTAAGTGTATGTAAGTGTTCTTGCCTATTTTGTTTACTTTATTTTGATACTTCTGTCGCTTTATTTAGGCATTTCCGGGTTTATTTTAGTACTTCCCCATTGCCGATCAGAGCTCCTATATTTGCCGCATGCACAGCACAGCCCACTCATTCAGACGCACACAGTTACAATCCGAGTGCCGCGCTGCGAGCTTGTAGATCTGCTATTTTTGAAGTCGTGGAAAATGTGTGCAAATCTTTGAATATATGTATTTTGTAACTCAAATTTTGCTTCTGGGGGGGGGCTGGAACTCAATATTTGGAGATGGGGGTCCGTGGCCAAATACATACCATTCTGGGGGTCCTTCACATGAAAAGGTTTTAGCTGATTTTCATGATTTAAAAAAAAATAGCAGATCTACAAGCTCGCAGCGCGGCACTCGGTGCCGCGCTGTGAGCTTGTATATCTGCTATTTTTCAATAGTTAAAGCACAGGGGCCCCACAGTGAAACATTGTACCCAGGGCCCAGAATGTGGTGCGACATCCCTGCACGACGGCTGTTGTTGATTGACAGTCACTCTGTGGGATCACTTCCCTGTCATTCCCCACAGCCACACCTACACCTAGCCTCGTAGATGGGAGGAGTCAGTTTACTAGGCTAACCTACACCTGCTACACACAGAGCAGTGCTGCTTTCATGTCATAGGGTCTGCTTGCTGGTGCCTGCTATATTTGCTTCAACGTACAATGGCCTCGTGCAGGGACAAAAAAGCTAACCTACAAGTCCACACCACGTTATATCAGCGGTGCGTTGTGGGCTTGCAGATCGACTGGGGCGGAGCTAACTCAACTAAATGTTGTGGTCATAGACAGACGAGTGAAGAGAGCAGGCAGTGAGTCTGGAGTGAAACCAGTGAGTGACAGAGAGCAGCAGAGAACAGAGAAGCTGCTTACAGCTCCTTTACATTACAGATGGACAAATATTACATTACATTTCACTGTTGTCATAATTATTACAGTTTCTTAAATGTTTCTTTCAAGAGAAGCTCATGGAGGGAAACTTTAAGGAAGAGAGGAGAGCAGTCTTTTTCCTGCCTCTCCTCTGTCTGCAGCTGAAACAACGGTGTCGGGTGTCACTAACATACACAGAGGGAATACCAATCGTTTTGCCCGCCCGGCCGTTCGCCCAGGGCGTCTATCCGGCCTAATGTTAAAACGTGACATTAAAACCTACGTTTTTTTAAAATAAATGTATTGGAGTAAAAGTACAATATTTGGATCCGAGATTTAGTGGAGTCGAAGTGAAAGTATTGCAGTCAGTAAAAATACATATTGTCATTTTCTAGTTTTTCTCACGTACCCCTTGAAGTACCCCTGTGTACCCCTAGGTGTACACGTACCCCCATTTGAGAAACTGCACTAGACTACAGGAGTGTATTAAACAGAACAGACGATACTGTTGTTTTGGGTTGAGATTAGCACATTTCCTGGGTCAATCTGCCCAGATCATGCATGTCACACGTGTCTTCTTCTTCTTTTTTATTTGTTTACTCTAAAAAAAGCACCTGCAATGCAGTGCATTTGAAACTACATTGCAGTGCACATCGTGGGGTGATCACTGCTTGCTTCCTTTGAATTGTTTTATTTTCATTTTTGTTTATTTTATCTTTATTTTGTGTGTGTGTGTGTGTGTGTGTGTGTGTGTGTGTGTGTGTGTGTGTGTGTGTGTGTGTGTGTGTGTGTGTGTGTGTGTGTGTGTGTGTATCCAAGGCGCTTTACAGAGATTGTGCATTACATTCACCCATTCACATAAACATTCATTACATTCACACTCACACACACACACACACACACACACACACACACACACACACACACACACACACACACACACACACACACACACACACACACACACACACCTTCTAAACGTCCTCCAGTGCTCTTGGCATGGTGCCAGACTGCACCCATCTCTCTCTGTGAGTCAAACCAGTCCAACAGCAACAGACCAGAGACAAACACACAGAAAGACAGGACCAAACACACAGAGACAAACACACAGAAACACAGGACCAAACACACAGAAACACAGGACCAAACACACAGAAACACAGGACCAAACACAACTCTTTCTAAGGCCTCCCATGCATGACATGGATTCTTGTATAAAAACATTTTACTGCAAAAGTGGTGAAATTGATATAAAGTTATAAGCTAAACCCAAACTAAAAATAAGCCTTGGAGGGTGATCACTGGCACACTGGCAGAAGAGTGAGATAATCCTAGTCCACTCACATCTTGCTTTTTTTTTATTTAACAAATATCAATAAATATAGCAGCCTATAGGCCTACTGTAGTGTACAGTAATACTATAGGCCAATTGTTTCAATTATTAAATGTAGTGTGTTTAATTATTTACCTTGTAAATCCATCTTGTAGAAAATGTACTATTTCTTAACATTTTGGACAAAAGAGCAAATTTTACATCAAGCTGCCCAGATGTCCAGTATTAACTTGCTATAAGCAACAAAAATAATGTATCAGATTATAACAATAATAGATGTTCCATACCATATCAGGAGATGTTTTGTGTGACACTGCTGCGTGCTGCTGGGGTGATCTGTGTTTCTGACGTTACTTTATGGGAGTGATAGCTCTTGTTTTGGGCATTTTTTATCTGACAGCCCGTGCGTCGGAGAAAACATCCACCAACGCTACAGTACATGGGTGGGCTATATGATGCTGTCAAACCAGGCATTTGATAGTTCTCGGTAATGCATACATTTTAGCGTGTGATTTCTCTTCGGTTGTTGAAATGTTGTGGAGTTTAGTAGCTTACTAGGCTAATAATCATTCTAAACACCTGGTCGCGCTGTCTCGCTGTGCACAATGGTTTCCAGGCACTCCACTCCACCCGACAGTGCGTGTCTGTGCCAGTCTGTGCGGGCTGGGGCAGCATGCAGCAGCAGCAGCCACGGAACTTCAAACCTCAGAATATAGCAGAGAGAGGAAGGCTGAAGGAATAGGAGGTATAACCTGGGTCCCACGACAAAAATCTGTACCATATTCATACTTGTCAGTGACTCCGCCCCCTGCCCCCCTCCTCCATGCTGTTGGGCAGAAAGCACGTAGAACGTCACAACAACAATAGCGTCGCCCATGGAAGAGAATACGCAAGCTGATAATAATGCTCACTGTAAAACACAACACTAACTGATAGGGTTAGTGTTAGTAGTACTACTAAATAAGGACATACTACTAAATATCATCACAAGATCTGGCCGCAAGAAAATATATCGCTCAGCGATTTCTTCCCGAGCGTTTCTAGATATCTAGTAGCAATTGATATTTGGCTCTGTCGCAAACTTATCTTACAGTATGAAAGAGGCTGCGCACCCTCAAAGATCCGTGTTAAATGAGAGCAGACAGCATGTGAGCACAGACAGAACTTATGTCTGTCTGTATGGATGGATGGATAGATCGATGGATAGATCGATGGATGGATATATCATGAACTGAAGCCTAGGGAACGTTAGGCGAACGAGGCGCCCGCCTACTGAGAGCTGATCTCGCCTAAATTAAAACATAAATAAATCTCTATTTCCATTGTGTAAAGACCTGACTGGACAGTACAGTGTGGAGAGGACCTAGGCCTAGGAATGTCGCTCAACCAGTTCCATTCATTGACTATAGTAAGTGGCCGGGCAATTGAGAAAGTGTTACGATTTTAGAGATGTAAATGTGGGCTGCCATGGCCATTTAACTCAAGTCGCAACAACAGAGACAATAACACACTAGTCCACTCTGCTTTCCTCCTACCTGTAGGATATCCTCTGTTCCAAATTAATAAAGTCCTTAATGTAGTAAGTAAACAGCTTCCAAACACAATATGTGATGATCGTGATTTGATTATTGTGTTGTTTAAATCCAGCACTGCTGGATTAAGAATTGACGTTGTCTTGTTGTCTCTCCAGCTGTAGCATATTAAAACTCGTTAAGCAAGCCTCGTCCGTTTAACACATAAAAAATAAAATGTATTTCATAGTTCACCCTCAAAATGACTTTTCTTCTATTGATTATACTCACACCATGGAGACTTGAGTTCAACAATATTTTGCTGTTTTTATTACAGACGTGAATAGAGTAAACTGAATAAACCATGGATTGACACCTACTGCATACAGTATGAAACAGAGCTGCTACCTTTAAATGCATTTTGAGAAGAAATGCTGTTATTTGTTCCAAAAGCTTTATACCCTGTATATATAAAATGTCACAATGCGACATAGCTTTACACAATGCTGTTCCCCCTCCCAATGTATAGGCTATATGTTATCCATTTTCAACCGTTTTTATTTTATTTGTGACACTTGCTTTGGCAAGGATCATCCTGGTGAAATATCTGACAGTGTGTGATCAATCTCATAGTGTGAAAACCACAACAATATTATTATGACAGACGATTTCAAGAAAGAAAGTCACTTGTTTAGTGTGAAATAATCTAACGACCTGATGACTCGCCGACCACGCAACATCGTACAGTGTGTTAACACTGTACTACACAACTAACACAACACTAAACACCCGCAAAATAATGCTCCGGAGTTATCTCCTCGTCTATTAGAACACCAATCGTACAACAACTGTCCGGCATGTGGCAAAGTCGCTTTGCAATCCTTTTTGGAGGGCAGTGAAACGCTTCTGTCGGGTTGCAGACTGTCTGTGCTAGATCACGTGGTTTTCTGCCTGACACAAGTCTCTGCGTGTCTGCGTGTGTGTCTGTAATCCGCGTATCTCGAGAACTGTTCGTCCCACCGGCTTCAGATTCGGCACGCGCGCTCCCCGCCACGGCACGGAGTGCAGTGCCAGGCCTCAACCCGACCCGACGCACGGTTTTCCCTAACCGGCGCGAAACGTTCGGAATCTCCTTATGCGGGGCTGATTGTTGACATCCGGCTGTTCCGGAGGAAATCGGCGCAATCGCTGAGTCATTGTGACATCACATCATAAAAGGCTCTGAGATCACGTACGCCACATGAGTCAACAAAAAATGCCATGGTTACGTATTCTGATGTTCCTATATGGGCATAAAAGGACACAGGCAAACATATGGTCAAAACGGCTCTTATGACAACAGGTATAATGGGGTTTGCATTAAAGGGTGGGGCATTCATTCCCTATTTCAAAGGGTTTTCCGGAACCGGCACTATGTCTGCATAGATCTCCATTTATGGGCATAAAATGGATGCAGACAGACAGATACGGATATCTCCATATATGAGCATAAATGGACACAGGCAAACAGATGGTCAAAGATCTCCATATATGGGCATAAAATGGACGCAAAAAGACAGATACAGATATCTCCATATATGGGCATAAATGGACACAGGCAAACAGATGGTCAAAACGGGTCCTATGACAACAGGTATTATGGGGTTTGCATTAAAGGGGGAACCAGCACTGTGTCTGCAACACAGTCGGAGGCACAGACAGATACAGAGATCTCCATAATGGGCATAAAGGGACACAGACAAACAGATACAGAGATCTCCATATATGGGCATGAAATGGATGCAGACAGACAGATACAGATATCTCCATATATGAGCATAAATGGACACAGGCCCTAGTCAAAAAATCCTTTAGGATTCCGATAGAAAAATCCTTTAGAAAATCCTATAGGATATCTTCTTATAGTATTATAAAATCCTTTAGAAAATCCCATTAAGAATCCTATAAGAATCCTTTACAGTTTTGGAACAGATCCTATTGGATATTTTCTTATAGGATAATAATCCTTTAGAAAATCCCATTAAGAATCCTATAAGAATCCTTTACAGTTTTGGAACAGATCCTATTGGATATTTTCTTACAGGATAGGTGCCTTGCCTGGCTGCCACCTACCAGGGGGTGGTGTTGTGCTGACTGATTTATCAGGCTATCAGTGTTAAGACATACAGTATTAGATTTGACATTATCATTGACATCTTAAGTGAGATTCGAACTTACGACCTCTCGTGCTTGAATCCTGCCCTGATCCTCTGCGCCACAGCTCCTGTTAGCAAGGAGTGGTTTTTGGTCCTATTTGACATTTTATAGGATCCAATAGGATTTCCCCTACACAAATCCTATTGGATTTTTTCTTATAGGATTATTATCCTATAAGAAAATATCCAATAGGATCTGTTCCAAAACTGTAAAGGATTCTTATAGGATTCTTAATGGGATTTTCTAAAGGATTTTTCTATCCTATTGGATTTTTTTCTTATAGGATTATTATCCTATAAGAAAATATCCAATAGGATCTGTTCCAAAACTGTAAAGGATTCTTATAGGATTCTTAATGGGATTTTCTAAAGGATTTTCTATCAGAAATCCTACAGTTCCAATAAAATCCTATTGGAACTTTGAAAAATCCTATTGGATTTCCAAAGTTAGATATAACCCAATAGGATCCTATTGGAACTTTACAAAATCCAATTGGATTTTGCAAAGTTCCAATAGGATCCTATTGGACTTTACAGAGTTAGATATAACCCAATAGGATCCTATTGGAACTTTGCAAAATCCAATAGGATTTTGCAAAGTTCCAATAGGATCCTATTGGACTTTCCAAAGTTAGATATAACCCAATAGGATCCTATTGGAAATTTGCAAAATCCTATTGGATTTTCTAAAGTACCGATAGAATCCTATAGGACTGTATTGGAAATTTGTGAAAAACCAATAAGATCCTATAGGATTTTCAAAATCCTATAGGATTATATTGGAAATTTCGAAGATCCTATAGGATTTTTTGACTAGGGGGCAAACAGATGGTCAATACAGGTCCTACAGAGATCTCCATATATGGACATAAAATGGACGTGGACAGATAGATATCCCCATATATGGGCATAAATGGACACACGCAAACAGATGGTCAATACGGGTCCTACAGAGATCTCCATATATGGACATAAAATGGACGTGGACAGATAGATATCCCCATATATGGGCATAAATGGACACACGCAAACAGATGGTCAAAACAGATCCTATGACAACAGGTATAATGGGGTTATATGGGCATGAAATGGATGCAGACAGACAGATACAGATATCTCCATATATGAGCATAAATGGACACAGGCAAACAGATGGTCAATACAGGTCCTACAGAGATCTCCATATATGGACATAAAATGGACGTGGACAGATAGATATCCCCATATATGGGCATAAATGGACACACGCAAACAGATGTTCAATACAGGTCCTACAGAGATCTCCATATATGGACATAAAATGGACGTGGACAGATAGATATCCCCATATATGGGCATAAATGGACACACACAAACAGATGGTCAAAACAGATCCTATGACAACAGGTATAGGCCTAATGGGGTTTGCATTAAAGGGCGTTGCATTCATTCCCTATTTACATTGTTCCCGAGTTGGCCAGGGCGCCGACTAGACGCTTCTAGTATTTAGTAATGCGTTATATTAGTCTTTACCGCAATTTGGTAATATATTACAGTAACGCGTTGCTTTAGGCCACATTCTCATAATATAATTCGGTTTAGTCGTGCGAATGGGAGGGGTGAAGTTGCCACATTCTTGCATATTTAATTGATACGTTTGCGCTCGCACTGCACTTTGTCATCCGAAACAAGGAATCGTCCACGTCTGTCCAGGGACATGTATCCAAGCTGCATAATAATGCCTCCTCCATCTCCCTGTGTTTATTAATTCTTCAAGTTCAACTCACAATGTAACCGCAGGACCCCCGCAAGCGCCACATTAGCCTATTTATCTGCGGTCTACGGTCGTAAACGGGCGATCACAAAATAAAACCAGCGGCGGCGGGAGGGACTCGCAAAATCTACCAGCAATAAACCAGACAGAAAATACTTTACCAAGATATGAATATCTACGAAGAGTAGAGCGTCAACGTCTCTCTCTCTCTCTCTCTCTCTCTCTCTCTCTCTCTCTCTCTCTCTCTCTCTCTGTCTCTCTCTCTCTCTCTCTCTCTCTCTCTCTGACCCTCGTCTTTCCCTCCGCTGGCTCCCTCTTTGCGCTCCGCGCATGAAGCGTCTCCATCTGGACACGATTTGGCACAGAGCCGCGCGCGCGAGCAAGACCCACACATCGGCCTATATTATATGATATACAGCTATACAAGTGACTCCTGTGGCACTTTCCTTTTATTTAACTGTGAGGAACAACTCCTCACAAATAATACACCATGTGCGATCGAGGGAGCGGTGATCAGAAATCAACTGAGGGGAGGAGGCGGCCAGAATCGTCAGAAATCTAATGAGAACAGACGGGGGGATTTAACCTTTTATAAATAACTATGGATTTAACCCGCACATGGCTCTATATAGCCTACCACAATGTTTCATTGCATGTATTTGAGACGGATGGATTCACACCAACAGGGAAGCGTTTGCGGTAGCGCATCGAAACCACCGTTTTTTTGTGGATTTGCATTCGTTTCTTTTATTCGAAAAAGAATACGGATGCGTCTTCACACATGCCCAACCGTTGTGTATTTTCCAACAATACGTTATAGGATTCGTTTTAATCGTTATAAAACGTGCCTGTGTGAATGTCGCCTTACTGACTCACGTTACACAACACTGGCTTTAAGTTAGGCCTCGGCCCAGGAACCAAACAGGAAGGGTTGGGATATGATGCGGAGAGAGTGGAGTTGGTTGAAAACAAAAACCTTTACTGGAGCTTTAAACAGGAACAAAACGTAAGACTTACTGGGTCACGGAAAATACAAAACTGAGAAACACCACACAGGGTGAAAAAGGTAACTTAACTTAGGAGAGCCACGCAGGGCAACGTAGGAACCAGACCCAAGAGAGGATCAAAAGACAGTCAGTGTGTGTGAGACAGCATAACACAAGAGAGGATCAAAAGACAGCATAACACAATGCAATGATTCAGCGAGGTGCAACACAGTAGTAACACAGTGATTAAATAGTCAGTAATCAAACCAACAGCGTACAGCTGTGGAGCCTGGGAGGAGTCAGTCAATTAAACACAAGTCAGTGGGAGGAAAAGGTAGCCTCATGTAGCCAGGCTTTACCCATATGAGAAGAGAAGGGAAAAGGTAGCCTCTAGTGATGCGCGGGCCGACCCGGTAGAGATGCAATTTATGGCTCTTTGAAGTGAGCCAGAGCCATGGCTCTGGCTCACTTGAAAGAGCCGTTCAAAAGAATGGCTCATTTGGCTCTTTTGGCTCATTGCATATTTGTATATTTTCGTTGAAACATGAATCCACAAGGTGGCATGGTCTGGCACCACATTCCTCTGCTGACAGTTGAGATCACAATTTTGTATTTACCCTTTTTATAAAACATGTGTGACTAATGTTATTCATGCAACACCTTAAAAAAAACAAGCAGGCAACCATGAACTCGCTCCTCCCTAGCGGTGTATATAGCCAGGATTTAACAACTGGCTGGGCCTGGCACAATGTGAGCTTGTACATCGGCTATTTTAAAATAGCAAACATTTAAATATTTACAGGGACATAATAATACAGTCATTTGTCATGGAAGTGGACTTCCCAAGCAATATGGAGACGTTTTAATTATAGAAATCGCTTAATAATTGTCTAAACCATGATCAAATCAAACTTTAGTGTCTTAATTTGCCTCCTAGATAGCTGCACATTGCCGCGCCGCACCGCGCATCGCGGCGCTGGCGGCGCCGCACCGCGTCGCGAGCCAATTCAGCCAAATGAACGGCTCCCTACTCCGCGAACCGGATCCCATCGTTCACTTCAAAGAGCCGTTCAAAAGATTCGATTCGTTCGCGAACGTCGCATCTCTACGACCCGGTGCCCCCACCCGCCCGCCAACGCGGGTGGGTGGGTCAAGGTTTGAGACTCAACATTGGCGGGCGGCGGGCGGGCGGGTTATCACCACTCTCATGTGCAAAAAATAAATAAGAATAATCACCTGTTCTTATTTGCCTTTTATTCTTAATAAGAGTAGTCCTATAAGAATAAGAATATAACGTTTGAATACGAGCATGAGCGAGCGAGCATGTTTTAAAATGCGCCAGAGAGGAGGGAGGTTTCTCCTCCGCTCCTTGGTGCGAGGACCGTCCCAATTCCGCTCCTGTTGGGCCCGCGAACCGCATTTTGCCAACATTTGACACAACGTGAGCACAGCAGAAGAATGCACAAACAATTCAGCAGGATTTCACTTACCGTATGTGTCTCTGTCATCCACACAAGTCCGTTTATAGCTAAATACTTTGTGTCGGGTAAGTTATATAACCAGCCAGTCAACGGATACGATTTGAAACACAACTTTCGCAAGTGAGACGGATTTTTTGACTGAATGAACCAACCACGCTCGCCTCGAGGGCAAAATCTAGCCCCCCCCCCCCCTCATGCGCAGATCGAGGTTGGCATGATTAAAACAATTAATTAACTAGCCTAAAAGCCAGCAAATAAATAGCCATATCTGAGCACATATCAATATATAAGGCCAATTCTAATTAAAAAAAGTATAAAAGCTATTTGAGATGTTTATAGATTAGAATCTTTACACACCTGCTCCCAAATAATTAATTATATAATTCCAGTTCACTGCGCATATATGTAGGTCATTTCAATTAAGCTCTCGCACTCAATTGTGTCAGCGCTCGTCTGAAAAGAGTCGAGCAGCTCCCGCCTCCCTTAGTTTAAACTAGGTTATAAAATGACATATAGGCTATAGGCCTATAGAATAGATTTTCAGCCAAGAAGTGAATGAAAACGTAGGCCAGTGCTTTCTTATTGTCCATGCTGGATTATTATTTCTTCAAATTGACTGCATCCATCCTGGATCACACAATAAGAGGTAACATCCAGGTCTTTATTATCCGACCATCATGCTTTCAAATCAAACTAAGTAATCACTCATAGGCCTATGTGTGATGATGTGTGAGACCAAGTTTAATATCTTAAACATCACATGCTGCGCATCCAAAGTCAGCCTCCTCTTTCTCTCCTCCTCCTGTGTGTCTCCGCTCTCATATAGGCTACTAAATTGAACAGCCTTTCGGACTTTAAGTCACTCGGACTTTAAGGCCATCGGAAAATCACCATGCGCCCACCTCGAGTCGCTCCCATGATCCCATCTCTCCAATCTGGTGAATCAATAACCAACAGAATGTAATATTGTCCGTCTTTTGCTGTCTGCGCTGTATAAATATGATTGACATAAAACCTGAAACGCCATTCTTACCCCGACGATGCTCCAGAGAGAATGAACGTCTTTTAATGAATGTCTTTTAGGCTAAACCCCAATTTGAACAACACGTTTGTTTATTTAGCCCATGACAATATTGTGCTACTGTAAACCTTTCTGTAAAGCGACGTTGGGTACTTAGAAGAGCCGTATACAGATGAGCTATTCTGGAGATGATATACCATCTTTTTTTTAAATGCGGGTTGTGGAACGGGCGGATTCGTTGATTTGTATATTGTTCTGCGGGGCGGGCGCGGGCGGGTTACGTTTCGTGCGGGCTGTGGGTCGTGCGGGTTATGAAAAAAACCTGACCCGCGCATCACTAGTAGCCTCATGTAGCCAGGCTTTACCCATATGAGAAGAGAAGGGAAAAGGTAGCCTCATGTAGCCAGGCTTTACTCTATGAGAAGAGAAGGGAAAAGGTAGCCTCATGTAGCCAGGCTTTACCCATATGAGAAGAGAAGGGAAAAGGTAGCCTCATGTAGCCAGGCTTTACCCATATGAGAAGAGAAGGGAAAAGGTAGCCTCATGTAGCCAGGCTTTACCCATAAGAGAAGAGAAGGGAAAAGGTAGCCTCATGTAGCCAGGCTTTACTCATATGAGAAGAGAAGGGAAAAGGTAGCCTCACGTAGCCAGGCTTTACTCATATGAGAAGAGAAGGGAAAAGGTAGCCTCATGTAGCCAGGCTTTACCAGTGACGTCATTACGTGCGCGTCCCGCGTCAAATACGCGTTCATGTCGCCCAGAGACGCATTCACGTCTTGTTTCTGGGGTCCCCGGGACGCGCCTCCATTATTAATCCATAATTTACCGCATCGCGGTAAAAGAAAAACATTAGCGATTAGCGAATCGCAAAGGCCGCGATGTTCTGCTAAGTAGACTTCCCAATCAATATGGAGACGTTTAAATTTTTGAAATCCCTTCATAATTGACTACGCAATGGTCAAATCAAACCGTGGTGTCTGTCTTTGCTTCCTATTAAACCTGCGGAGAGGAGAGGAGCCAACTGTCTGTCTAACAGCACGTACAAGTTTATTTCCGTTCCAACAGAGTAGGTTCCAATGGAGTAGGCCTGCCCTACTCCATAGCTACAGGTAGTGAATGTTCTTGTAATCATTATAAATATAATGTCCTTAAATCCTTGTGCATTGATTAAAAGCTGCCGTTTGTCATAAGCTGAAAGTGAAAGTGATTTCTGTGCAACGGTGGCTGCCCCTCCCCCTTCCCCCGCACACACAACTTTTGGTGTGTGTCTTAGGGTGCTTTTTTTTGCCTTGATGAAACTTAAGCAAGGCAGCGACATACGGTACTTTCTTCCTTGACAATAATGAGAGGCAGACAATACCATTACTGACATTTTGCTGAATATAAAAACGTTTTATATTGCTAATAGCAAAGTAAAAGGGAATCTTTTGGAAACTTAATGGGTCTGTAACTCGGTGAACAAATGGAACCAAATGGACCTGTTCCATTTGTACTCGTTTTTTACTAGTTTTTTAACATTTAATATAAATTGGGGTCCCAGTGATATAAATATAATTAAATGGGTGTCTGTAGCCTAGTGTATTTAGAAATCCTAGTTCTAAGTTCAAACATTAGCCAAATTGTAAAATAAATATAAGAAATAGGCAAACATTTTGAAAATAGCCGATCTACAAGCTCAGTCTTTAGACGGCCTTAATAACCTATTGTGGTGTGTAAAATAGCCTATAGAAAAAAGTTAATAATAATAATAATGGTAATAATAAGGGTAGGTGTAATAATAATACATAAAAAAGTATCGAAAACGCTATCGAAAAAGGTATCGTATCGATTCCCAGGTATCGAAAAAGGTATCGTATCGATTCAGAGGTGAACGATACCCATCTCCGCGGCGTTGATTTTTTTTGGGACCCATAAAATATCCCTGGGACTCATCCGAAAAACTCTTCTGGGGTCCCGGGACTCATTACATTAAAAACCTATTAACATCACTGCTTTACTCATATGAGAAGAGAAGGGAAAAGGTAGAAAGCCTGGTGACTGAGGTTAGGGAAAGGGCAGGTGAAGTTGGGGGAAATCCCCCAGGGGGCGCCAAGGCACACACATAGGGAAAACTAGTTATAAACATTTATAAAATAGGCCTACACAGTCATGTCTTTTAATTAAAGTATACAGCTATTAAGAAAACTGCAACGAATCAGGTGTTCATAGAAACATTTTATTTTAAATAAAAATAGAAAAAGGTTTCACAGCAAGGTAAATATAAAAAAAATATTTGGATGAAATAATTTGTTCTTACAGAAATAATGTGCCTGGTTAAGAAGGTTATACAGACTGGCAACGCAAATCTGATTTCTGGCTTACACATTCAGATTGAAGTTGGAATGGTTTTGTGTGAGTCTCGTCACTAAACAAAACTAAAGCAGACACTGTTACTCTATGTGAGCGGTGTGTAAACCAGATCACATCTCTATCAGTGGTGTTTAAACCAGATCACATCTCTATCAGTGGTGTTTAAACCAGATCACATCTCTATCAGTGGTGTTTAAACCAGATCACATCTCTATCAGTGGTGTGTAAACCAGATCACATCTCTATCAGTGGTGTGTAAACCAGATCACATCTCTATCAGTGGTGTGTAAACCAGATCACATCTCTATCAGTGGTGTGTAAACCAGATCACATCTCTATCAGTGGTGTGTAAACCAGATCACATCTCTATCAGTGGTGTGTAAACCAGATCACATCTCTATCAGCGGTGTGTAAACCAGATCACATCTCTATCAGTGGTGTGTAAACCAGATCACATCTCTATCAGTGGTGTGTAAACCAGATCACATCTCTATCAGTGGTGTGTAAACCAGATCACATCTCTATCAGCGGTGTGTAAACCAGATCACATCTCTATCAGTGGTGTGTAAACCAGATCACATCTCTATCAGTGGTGTGTAAACCAGATCACATCTCTATCAGTGGTGTGTAAACCAGATCACATCTCTATCAGTGGTGTGTAAACCAGATCACATCTCTATCAGTGGTGTGTAAACCAGATCACATCTCTATCAGTGGTGTGTAAACCAGATCACATCTCTATCAGTGGTGTGTAAACCAGATCACATCTCTATCAGTGGTGTTTAAACCAGATCACATCTCTATCAGTGGTGTGTAAACCAGATCACATCTCTATCAGTGGTGTGTAAACCAGATCACATCTCTATCAGTGGTGCAGAAGATTGGATCTGAGAAACAAAACCAATAAGATTTTAGGGCTGTAGTAGGCAGCCAAGAACTCTTTTCTACAATGTAGGCACAACTATAATTACTCTAAGACTCTAAGATACAACATATCTTCTTGTTTTCTAAATAGTGTTTAACATTTAATTTGATATTGAATGGTTTATCCATACAGAGCAGAGGGGAGAGGGTAGACAGAGAACATGTCTAGAGCACCGCAGTGTGACTCTATAGCAGTATGTCTCTACCTTTGTTCTGCCAGCACACACTTTTCACAGGCAAAAGATTCCAGTTCACACCTAGATATATGGTGTGTTTTCAAAATGTTTGCCTCTCTCTTATATTATTTTACAATTTGGCCAATGTTTTACCAGTTTTTATAGTTTGTTGATTACTTTTGATGCAGTGATGATATTTTTTCTTTTCTTTCTTGAGGTATTAAAAAGATTTTAAAAGTCCTTAAAATGTGACTTCACTGTCAAGTTTCAAAGGGCACACTAAAGCATCTTAAAGGGCACAGAGGTTGAGAAACACTGCTCTATAGAGACACACGGCCACCTACACATTCCAGCCCACGATTGAGACACCGCCACCACTTTGGGTAAGAGAGAACTGTGTACTGCAGCTGCCAATGGAATCCTTAGGAGAGTCCACCCCATTTGGGACACCATATACATACAGTGGCATATTATATAAACTGCATGAGTATGCAAGCTACATTTACACATTGGTATTGCTGGATTCAGTAGAACCACACGTTTCCTACAAGCCATGTGTGTTGCAATGATAATCCATCTCACAGTCAATACAAAGTAAACAAAGCATTCTACATAGATTTACATTTCTGCCTAGGTACAGTATGTGTTCAAATGACTTCATATCATATTGACATTCAGATATTAAAATTGTTTTTTATAGAATATGAACGAAATAAAAAGAAAATGAACAGAAATAAAAATAAAATAATTCCAACAATTCACAGGAGGCAGGCAGTGATCACCCCATGTGCACAGTGCACATGTCCTGGCTTCAAGAATGACAGGTCTCAAACCTCTCAGAGCTTCCATTGTGAATCTACATGAGTTTATATGCCTCAACCCACAGACAGAAATGCTTTATTTGTAGTTTGGGTTTAGCTCATAACTTGATATCAATTTCACCACTTTTGCAGAATTTGTTTTATACAAGAAATCCAGTTCATGTATGGGAGGCCTTAGAGAGGAGGAAAAGCTAAGTTGTGTTTGGTCCTGTTTCAAAAAGCTATTTGTCTGTTTGTCCTGTGTGTGTGTCTCCACTAATAGTCCCTCCCTGACATTTTACGAAATTGACAATACTATATTTAGTCTTAGTTTTAGTCATCATAGCTCAGTGTTTGTTTAGCTTTCAGTCAGTGAAAAAAGGTAGTCGACAGATAGTTTTCGTCATATTTTTAGTTGACGAAATCAACTATACTTTAAGTTCATTTTGATTCCAAATATTCATACACTATAAACATACAGTAAATATATACATAAACTATGCTGCTGTCTGCTGGAAACCTTGGATGTCCAATATGCTTCCTGTGTTCAAACACACATCCATAGCAACCGTATTGGTTGATGTCAACTCATCAGAGACATTATCTGTCCTCACAAAGACACACTGAGGAGGAGGTATGATAAAGCCTAAACCCAGGGTAGAGTGGTTCAGTGAATATGGACTGTAAGGTGTACATGTGTCTCAGTGAGTCAGAGGACACCTGATAGAAGGACAGAGTCCCGGCAGCATGGTCTACATACACTGCTACTCTGTTGGAGCCAGAGGGATCAACAGGGAGGTGAGTGGTCCTACTATTGTGAGAGACCCAGTAAGGGCCTTCTGCACAGTACAGACTCCAGGACAGATCATTGTCCCCAAGTCCATTAGGACCCTCTCCTCTCCTGCTGATTCCTCTGTAAGCCACTCCTATCCAAACCTGTCCACTCGTCTCTACCTCCCAGTAACAGCGTCCAGTCAGACCCTCTGTACACAGAACCTGATCACACTCATCATCAAATCTGTCAGGGTGATCAGGGTATGACTGAAGCTCCTCCCCCTCTGGTAGAGTCACCTTCCTGTTGCTCTCAGACAGACAGAGTGTTCTGCTCGCTGTGTTTGGATCCAGTGTGAGACGATGGAAGTCTGATGAGAGAACAAGACAGGAAACATTACAAATATTTAATATTTAAAAAGTATTAAAATATTCACACAGAGAGAGAGAGAGAGAGAGAGAGAGAGAGAGAGAGAGAGAGAGAGAGAGAGAGAGAGAGAGAGAGAGAGAGATTGGTTTACAGTAACTGAGTACACAATAAGTTAATGTTGTGTAGTTAAAGTACTAATACCTGAGTATTTGTATTACTGGATACTTGTGACTTTCACTACATTTCAAAGACACATATTGTACTTTTAACTCCACTACATTTGTAGGAAGAGAAAACATTTATTTATTATGAATTATTATGCCCTATGTAGTTTTTTTCAGTAAAAATAGCTTGTAGATCGGGTATTTTTATTATGATTGATAGGCTATTAGTGTTGATTTTGTCAACTAAAACTATGACGAAAAATGTTTGTCAACTTTTGTCACTGTGTGAAACTAAATAAAAACTAAACACACATTTAAGATAATATGACTAAGACTGAATTTACTGACAATTTTGTAAAAATAAATAAAAGTAGACTAAAATGTTTGGGAGGGACTAGTGGAGACGAGATCCAGTAGAACTAAAAGACAAGTCATTTTATGTTTGATTCTGCTCGGGTGTTGCGCTCTGAAAATAGCAGATCTACCAGTAAAGCAGGTTGCACAGTGCTGCGTTTTTCGGGCCGAATATCGGGGTGAATTTCGGAGCGCGTGAATAAAAAAATCAACCTCACGTTATGTCAGTCACGTTTGCACACTGACGCCCGTTTCGCGCACCACTCGGTCCCTTGCTCTCTCTATCTCTCTCTCTCTCCTTGCCCTGAAAAACGTATTTTGCAACGAAAAACGCAGCAGTGTGCAACCAGCTTAAGACTCCCTAATGGGGAGATAAGCGACTGTCAGGTCACATGTATACACCAGGGGCCGTGGAGTGGAGCAGTAGTTTGTAGATCGGCTACCTTAGACTATTTTCCCATATTTCTTTCCCAGCGGTGTGGGGGTCTGCGGGGTCCGCGAGGGTCCGCCGGGGTGCCCGAGTTACGGCCTTTTTATTGGGCTGCAGTGTCTGCTGCTAGGTGGCGGGGGTCTGCCGGTAGGTGGCGGGGGTCTACAGGTAGGTGGCGGGGGTCTACAGGTAGGTGGTGGGGGTCCACAGGTAGGTGGCGGGGGTCTACAGGTAGGTGGCGGGGGTCTACAGGTAGGTGGCGGGGGTCTACAGGTAGGTGGCGGGTGGCGGGGGTCTACAGGTAGGTGGCGGGGGTCTACAGGTAGGTGGCGGGGGTCTACAGGTAGGTGGGGGGGTCTACTGGTAGGTGGTGGGGGTCTACAGGTAGGTGGCGGGGGTCTACAGGTAGGTGGCGGGGGTCTACAGGTAGGTGGGGGGGTCTACAGGTAGGTGGTGGGGGTCTACAGGTAGGTGGTCTACAGGTAGGTGGTGGGGGTCTACAGGTAGGTGGTGGGGTCTACAGGTAGGTGGCGGGGGTCTACAGGTAGGTGGTGGGGGTCTACAGGTAGGTGGTGGGGGTCTACAGGTAGGTGGCGGGGGTCTACAGGTAGGTGGGGGGGTCTACAGGTAGGTGGCGGGGGTCTACAGGTAGGTGGGGGGGTCTACTGGTAGGTGGCGGGGGTCTACAGGTAGGTGGGGGGGGTCTACAGGTAGGTGGCGGGGGTCTACTGGTAGGTGGCGGGGGTCTACAGGTAGGTGGGGGGGTCTACAGGTAGGTGGCGGGGGTCTACAGGTAGGTGGCGGGGGTCCACAGGTAGGTGGCGGGGGTCTACAGGTAGGTGGCAGGGGTCTACAGGTAGGTGGCGGGGGTCTACAGGTAGGTGGCGGGGGTCTACAGGTAGGTGGTGGGGGTCTACAGGTAGGTGGGGGTCTACAGGTAGGTGGGGGTCTACAGGTAGGTGGCGGGGGTCTACAGGTAGGTGGCGGGGGTCTACAGGTAGGTGGTGGGGGTCTACTGGTAGGTGGCGGGGGTCTACAGGTAGGTGGGGGGGTCTACAGGTAGGTGGCGGGGGTCTACAGGTAGGTGGCGGGGGTCCACAGGTAGGTGGTGGGGGTCTACAGGTAGGTGGTGGGGTCTACAGGTAGGTGGGGGGGTCTACAGGTAGGTGGTGGGGTCTACAGGTAGGTGGGGGGGTCTACAGGTAGGTGGCGGGGGTCTACAGTAGGTGGGGGGGTCCACCGGTAGGTGGCGGCGGACGGCCCCGACTTTACGGCCAGAACAAGTGGAATACGTCCTAACAACAGGGCTCGGGCTGAATTTTTAAGCTCAAACACACACTCTCACACACACACACACACACACACACACACACACACACACTCTCACACTCTCACACAGACACACACACACACACACACACACACACACACACACACACACACACACACACAACTAGGCTTGGAACAGCAGCATTTTGGTTTACACAGCAGTCTTTGACAGTGGGAATGTGGGATTAACCAACGGTACAATCTTTGACAAGGAGGCTATAGCACTGCAGCCGACATGAATGACACAAGTCACTGCCATGAATACTTTGGGATATTAATTTAAACCATATCCGTGCGCGTTCATTTGGTTACAAGCAATAATTCCCCATGGCCATGATCTCACAGGCTCGCCACATTAATGACAGATATCCTGGAAACTAAAGGTCATCTGAATGCAGTGGTTGCAGAATGAATGAGGCTCTAAGCATTGATGGATGAAGGCTGGCTGGTGTTGAGTGATCTCCAGGTGGCATAAATAAATCCACGGCGCCCACGGGGAAGATGGTGCGCTGTGGGCACAGGTGGAGCGTCGGGTTTCATCATTAACTCCAGCATAGTGTACAGTAGCTACTGTATACATTGAGAGACCCCACGGTTATGTTTGGGCACGTTTGAGTGCTTAAACTATAGCAATCATGTACCGGTATTCCGCACTGGCTGGCCATCTCACCGGTGGGCCGTGGACCCTCAAATAAATCATCCACAGTGTGCACTGGGCTGGGCACAGCCAGGTTTGGACCTTCAGGTTTTATCCTTAATAAAGGATTCACGTCACTATAAATTGGAGGCTCACAGTTCCCGAAAATGCTCTCGCATGCGTTCGTATCTATGCTTGTTCTGAGCCAGATCTGCAATAGACTGTTAGTGTTAAAGCACTTAATGTAGATTGCTTCCATATCGCTAGATTTTGATTGCTTGTCATTGTAACTTGGAAATAAAATCAGCGTACATGTCCATGATGTAGCTGGTTATATATTTTTATAAAATGTTATATTTTCACAGGATTATTTATTAGTGTGTTAGATATGCATTTCCGAGTGAATACATGTGTCCATTGTCTGTCAGATAGTTAGACAATGCTGCCCTGCATGTCTACAATGGAATAAGAGGTGTAAGATGAATCCTACACCACCTCTGAACTTGATGTGAGATTTGATCCCGCCCTACACCAACGTCAAAGTCACATTGAAATGATAAATGCAGAGACTTGCCTAAATGTCGGTGTACGCCAACATTTTGATCTGCACCACGTTGATAAATGAGGGCCAGTGTGTTTGGGGGACATTAAGCAGAATGTGTGGCAGAAGGAGGGTTGAACATTGCAGAAGGTGTGTCAGGTAGAGGGAGTGTTTTGTAAACAAGCATCAGCTGGTGTGAAGGACCAGGCCAAGAGCAGAGAAACCTCCTGCATTCACTGGAAGCTCTACTGAAGAGCTTTCAGGACAGCATCCAGGGAGGGAGGGGCCAACAGAGGATAACACACTGTATACAAATACAGACAGACAGACAGACAGACAGACAGACAGACAGACAGACAGACAGACAGACAGACAGACAGATACTCACATCTTGAGAGGAGTTGAGGATTAGGATTAGAATTCCAGAATTCTCCTCCATGTTTCACTCTGTAGGAAGTAGAACAACAATGCATCAATGTCTGACTGTCTAACACAACGCCTCCACTACCTGACACTACAGAGTTTCTGCTACTAGTGAAATGACGGGAATTTGCTAAAATTGTGGGATCTTGCAAAAGAAAAATATGTGTTTTGATTAGAAAAGGTGATTGAAAAGGTGACTCACCCTTTCCTTACTAGGCTACTGTAGTATAACTTTATGAACGTGGCAAAGCTCAGTTTACAAGGAGTGCAATGAATGTTGCATCAAGGTGGATTAATTTAAATTGTCATTATTTGAATTTTAACGGAGCAGATAATATAGACATTATGTTTTATTGAGCAAGGGAAGAGATTATATCTTCTGTCTTGTCGGCGCACGCACGCACACACGCACGCACGCACGCACGCACACGCACACACACACACACACACACACACACACACACAGGAGCACTGTTTTTTCACAGCAGTTTTGCTTCTGTGTGAACAACTGGTGAGGATGACTTTATAAACTTTATGTGGAAAAATGCAGTGGTGGAAAAAGTACATTTTCTACTTAAATAAAAGTATCAATACTGCATTGTAGAAGTACTCTGTTACAAGTAGCAGTCCATAATTCAAAATTTACTTGAGTAAAAGTACAAAAGTATTGGCATCAAAATCTACTTAAAATACTAAAAGTAAAAGTCCAAAATGTTTGAAAATAGCAGATCTACAAGCTCACAACGTGTCACGATGTGACACGTTGTGAGCTTGTAGCTTGGCTATTTTCAAATAGCCAAGGTATAAAATAGGGCTAAAGTGGTTTATGTATGTTTTAACATATTATAATTTAGATCAGCAAAGTAACTAGTGTTAATGAAATCTTGCAAGCCCAGCTTATTTTACGTATTTCGCCTGTATATTTTTACTAGCACAATAGACGTTATGCCATTGGAACATGAAACAAGGGAATCACTGCACTAACCAACATGGACACAGTCCAAGTCTACTCACTGCAGAGACTCCAGTCCAGAGAAGTTTTTCAGTCCAGACACCGGCAACACGTTGAAGTTCAAGTCTAATTCTCTCAAATGAGAAGGATTAGATCTGAGAGCTGAGGCCAGAACTTCACAGCTTCTCTCTGACAACCAGCAGTTCATCAGTCTAAATGAGAAATAAAACACACAATGTTTGATTGTCTGCTATAAAATACATTATTCTGAGAACCTGCTTACAACCACCTATTAAAGGACCTGGTCTGGATGGACTGTCTGGGTTTTAGAATAGAAAACCAGACAGAGTAACATGAACTAAATAATCTTTACTTAATCTCGCAACAGACAGGAAACAGCAACATGTTGAAAACAGATGATCCAGCAAAGAGACTGAAAACAGAGTTTCTAAATGGTTAGTTCCAATACTTAATTCTGATTGGCTGGTTTCTGATTAAACCAGTGTCTAAATGACATGATAATCCACACCTTGAATCAGTTTATATCAAACCCAGGTGCATTATTTCTTTCCACAGTGTTGTGAAGCTGAACTAGAGAAGGGAGCACTTGATTTTCTCTCAAATCCTGCCGTGCGGGGCTTATAAGCTCCACCCACACACATAGGACTGTAACTGAGTGCCTCTGGGCGGGGCTTGTAAAAACACCAAGCGCCCCTCCTATAACCCATTCTGATTGCAACAGGTGTTTCTGCAGCCTGGCCGGGAACTACTTTCTTGTAGCTGGGAACTACTTTCTTGTAGCTGGGAACTACTTTCTTGTAGCTGGGAACTACTTTCTTGCAGACCTTGTAGTGAATTATTAGTGAAATAGAACAGTTTTAGTTGGTACATGTCTATGATTTATCATGTTGACATATTGTAGACTGTTAGTGTTAAAGCACTTAATGTAGATTGCTTCCATATCGCTAGATTTTGATTGCTTGTCATTGTATCTTGGAAATAAAATCAGCGTACATGTCCATGATGTAGCTGGTTATATATTTTTATAAAATGTTATATTTTCGCAGGATTATTTATTAGTGTGTTAGATATGCATTTCCGAGTGAATACATGTGTCCATTGCCTGTCAGATAGTTAGACAATGCTGCCCTGCATGTCTACAATGGAATAAGAGGTGTAAGATGAATCCTACACCACCTCTGAACTTGATGACAAGTTTAGTTTACTTTATTTACTTTACTTGATTATGTCAACTTTGTATATTTTATACTTCTACTGCACTACATCTATAGAGGCAAACACTGTAATTTTTACTCATTAATTAGTTGAAAACTTTAGTAACCATTTACTTCAGATCTGATTTAGATTATTGCAATATACATAAACCAGCTATTTTATCACCTATTATACACTTTTTTTTATTTCGACACATTTTGAAAACATAAAAAGGGGGCATTCTGCATAATGAGTATTTGGTAATAAAGTGTATTTATTACTTTTACTAGTAACAGAGCTGCATTGTGATATTGCCACTTGGATTGTTTTTACCCTGATACAGACAGACAGTCTTTGAGTGGTTTGAGTGAATTTAGTGAACATGTACATACTGTAGTTACTGTACCTCCTCATTATCCCAGTCAATGTGTGTTACTATGATATCAACATTATTCATGCCACAATATTCATATTATAATCACATGATAAATCACTGATGGAAATAATGATTGTAAATTAATCTCACCGTAGAGTCTCCAGTCTACAATGAGGACTTTTCAGTGCAGCACAGAGTAGATCCAGGTCCAGTTGGTTGTAACTTAAGTCCAGGTGTCTCAGATGGGATGGATTAGAACTTAGAGCTGAAGACACAACTTCCATGTGTTCCTTAAAGAGGAGATTACCAAAGCCAACAAGTCTGTAATTAGAGGTGGTCAATCAGACCACACACACACACACACACACACACACACACACACACACACACACACACACACACACACACACACACACACACAGTCAAGTCAAGTCAAGTCCATTTATTTATAAAGCACATTTAAAAACAACCAGGTTGACCAAAGTGTTGTACATCATGAGAACGCAGTAAAAACAAATACAATACAAACAAAGCAAAAACAATAGAAACATTTGTAAACATTTAAAACCTTGTAAGTACAGCTATAAAAACAAAACATTTAAGATAAAACAATGACAGATAAAAGGCACAGGGAGGGAGGGGTCTAGGGTTGTCTAGGGGTGTTTTAAGTGGGATGGAAGCAGGGCCGCCGCGTATATGTAGGTGAACTAGTCAACTACCTAGAGCGACGCTTCTGAGAGGCGCCCAAAATGTGTTGGGGAAAAGACAGAGAGAGAGGGAGAGAGCGAGAGCGAGTGAGCGAGCGAGGGAGGGAGGGAGGGAGAGAGCAAAGGGAAAAAAAGAAAAAAGAAAATAAAAACTGACAGCGGCAGTGTTGGCCAACCCGGTGCATGCAGCTATTAAAAAATGTGCCAATCACTTCACCTGAAGCCGCTTCGGGGGAAGGAGAGGCGCCCACGTAATGCCCAAACAGCTGCCCTGCCCTGGTAAACACACACCTACTCAACTCAACCCGCCAAGTCTGAACTCAAGTAAACAGGAAGCACAGACAGGTAGTATAACTAGCAAATATGTAAAAAAGACTAACTACAAAGATTATCAGGCTGTGAGTACAAAAAGAGGCGGTGAAGGAGAAAGAATTACAAAAAACACCATTAAGTCCACGTTGTCCACCGTCAGAGAAGGGCACACAGAGTTAGAGGAATTAATTTACCCAAAACCAGGATGATTATACGAAAGGATTTTCAGAGGCTCATTACAGTAATGCCCGCTGTGTTCATTTCTGAAAGGTCAGGCCTGGCAGCTGCCCATTATTATTTGTTTTATTTGCTGTGGTTGTTCAACTTGCTGACTGCTGCTGGCTGCACACAGTTTGTGTGTCATGTGCTTGTGTGTGGTTATGCACAACGGCTGTGCTGAGCGCTGACTTAACCTTTGTGTGTTTAATGGAGAGAGATTGGACTTTTGTTATTTCATTTGAGGAGTTGGTTAATAGGCCATTCGTTTTTGTAAAAGATTACAACACTTAGCAACCTGTGGTTTATGGACACAGTGCGTTTTACTTTGTGAAGCCGGCGGCTCCGAGAGAGCTTGACAAGAGCGCTGGATGAAAGGCTGTTTTCTGTCATTTACTCGAAATGCACTCCTCTTGGGTTATCGCGCCTCCTAGCGTGCGATACAGAGCTACACATATGCTCCCGAATGACAAAGTCGGAGGGTATGCCAGTCAAAACGCCCCGCCCCAACCGTGGGCATAAGGCGCGAGACTGGCATGTGTACTTCCTCTTCCGTTCCTCTGCACGCATGAGATACGGACGTCTACACATGTTACTCTACGACAAATAATTAATTCTTCAAGTTACTCAGTCTAAGACCAGTTCGAATTCAACTTTAGCCTTAGCGGGGAGTAGGACCATCACCCACGGGTTTCGTTCAACTTGGTCTGTTCTTCTCTGTTTTGTTCTTCGCTGTTTGCTGCTAACGATAACAAGCGGCTAGCCTAGGTTAGCTTAGCTTACCGTCGTCATGTCTAGCGAGGGTCTGTTTTCACCACCCCTCCCTCGACGCTGCGGGGATCCGGAGTGCAGCCGCTTCATCGCCGCTGAGGACCCGCATTCCATCTGCCTGGGCTGTCTGGAGCTACAACACGCTTGGCAAGGTTTCTACTTCCCAAACAGCTGCGTGTTCTGCGCGACGATGGACGCGGCCGTTCTTCACCAGCGTCTGCTGGTGGTCATGAACATGGACGCTACAAGGCCCAAACAAAGCCACGTCGCTCGGGGAGCTCAGATGGAACACGGCGCTCAGATCCCCGCCACGCCAGGACAAAGAAGCGGGCCTGTTTCCAGCACCGCAGCAAGGGTTGTCCAGGCGGCTCCTAGTGTTTGCGAACCTATCCGCAGTAGCTTCGCTCCGATGTACACTATTTCTACCACAGCGCACAGTGGTGGACCCGGCATGTTCGGCTCCACCCCGCGCTTCTCCTTCACGCCCGGTCCTGGTTTGACCAGCACCGGGCCTCTCCAGGCCTCCGCCGCCCTGCAGGCTAGCCTCCAGGGACCACTCCAGGCGGGGCCATTGTCTCCGGTCGCCGCCGAGGCGGCCACCAGTGGGACTCCTCACCCCACCAACCCGTTCCTGATGACTCCCACGGTCACCGCCCCCCCCTCTTTCCCCCCTCTCTTAACGTCCCAACAGAACGTGCCACGTAAAGTGCCTCGCGGCTCGGACGAGTTTGGCACCTCCGAGGAGGAGGAAGATGCCATGGAAGGAGAAGAGGAGGAAGATGAAGAGGAGGAGGAGGAGGACGGTTTGGTTCAAGAGGAGACAAGTGAGGACATTGTGATGCTAAGCCCCCGTCATGGCGGCACCCCTCGCACCTCACCCCAAGCCCCCCCCATCGCCCCTGCCAAGAAGGCAGCGGTGGATAAGGAGAAGGTGGGCGCCACAGCAGAATCCACCCCACAAGAACTGGACCTGCTGGCAGTGGTTGAGCTGGCGGTGGCCAAGATGGGCCTCACTATGCCAGTGGAGCCTCGCCCTGCGAGCTCAACGGAGATCAAGTTTGCGGGCAAGAGAGAGGTACAGACACCAGTCCCTCGCTCTCAGAAGCTACCCGCTACCCCGGGGCTCAAAGAAGCTCTCCATTCCACATGGAAAGAACACAGAGAGCCCGGGAAGATGGCTCTGTCAACCTCACTGGCGGATGAGGACAAGTTTGGCGTGGGCGGCCTTCCCCCTGTGGATGTCGCCACTAATCAGTTCTTCTGTGCCCAGTTTAAACCCACGGAATGCCCCTTCACTCAGGAGCCTGTGCCCAAGTTCAAGAACAAGGACGAAAACAAGGTCTCCAACATGGTTAAAAATGTTTATAAAGCTGCAGGGCTCTCTGTGAAAAGTTTAAACGTGGTGGGGCTGATGAATGGAGCCATGGCAGAGATGCTGCTCCAAAACAAGGACCGCCTCCCTCCTGAAGCCTATGCTGAATGGGATGCCATGCTACAGCTGGCAATAGTGAGCAACGTCCATGCCATCCAATGGGCTGGCAGGGGGATGGATGTCGCTGTCAGCATGGAGAGGTTCAGGTGGCTGCAGAAAGTCCCCTTCCAAGGCGACGAACCAAAGGCCAGCGAGAGGCGAGAGGAGCTGAGGGGCCTGGACACAGCCCCCAACAGTCTCTTCGAGGGAGCGTTACCCTTCCTCCGTGTCATCACTGACACCAATAAAGCCCAAAAAGAAGTGGTGGATGCTGTTTTGGGTAAACCTGATAAAGGGAAAGAACAGTCAGGCTACTCAGGACGCTCTTCCCGTAATAGGGAGAGATATCAGGGCCCCCCCCGACAGGGCGGGAAACCCCATCGTTCTCCTAGAGCTCCGTCTTCCTCCTCGGGCACGAGCAGGAACAGAAGCCAGAGCAACCAGGGCTCTCAGCACCAGGAGATGCGCCCACCAGCTCGCCCTTCCTACAGTGCAGCAGTGAGGGGACGTGGGAGAGGGGCGAGAAAATGACACTTTGAGAAAGAGGGCCTTCTCACCCTCGGCGCACGGAGACAGGGTCATGGACGGCTCTCCAGCGCGCAAGCACAGTGCACTTTTGATCCTGCCACCCAGGGTGGAGGAATCCAATGTAAATGTGAATTTTGTTACTGTGCCAAATGTTTTCTCCCAAGTAAAGAATGTGTCTGCGAAACAAGGTCTCTTCTTTCACAATGCACACACAATGGAGAATCCCCAGTGGGGACATCCATATATAAATTATGCATGCCCAGTACCACAATCACAAACACAAACAGCCTTCAAGGAAACCCCCTTAAGGGGCATTTCCAATATAAAAGGTTTAATTGTTCCACAGCCTCAACTCAAGGGCCGGAACAACAAGTGCTCCTCCCTTCCGACACGAGAGGGCGCCAAAGCGCCAGTCAAGGTAAGAAGGTTGCAGAGAGGTCTTTCTTGTTTAGCTATCCCAGCCAGAGCTGCGACAGCAGTATTAAACAGGGTTTTAGACAGGACGTGTTTACAAGAATGCGTTCCTTTTTACACTCCTCCTCTGCCTCCTGTCCCACCGTGCAACAAAGTGTTGTCGCCGGTGATAAAGGCATTAAACGTAAGGCCCTCGCTTCACAGCAAGACGGTGTCACGCTCAGTAGTAAGTCACGTGTCTCAGTCTCGAGTCCCTTTGACTTCCGCGTTACCGGTGACGTCAGAGTCGTGTCCGGGGGTGCACATACCGTGCATTCCTATCAATCACATTCCGTTAGGTCTGACGTCAGCTCCCATTCAGAATCCTTTGTCAAAGCATTTAACTCAATGGAAAGCATGCAAGCCGTGTCCCTGGGTGCTTCGCACCGTGAGGCAGGGATACAGGCTACAATTCTCAACCCAGCCTCCCTTGTCAGACAGAGTGATATTCACGCACGCAAAGGGGCAGGCCGCTTTGATTCTGAGAGAGGAGATTCACTCTTTATTGGGGAAAGGAGCGATCAGGGAAGTTTCCACAGATCAGCTCGGTCTGGGGTTTTATTCTCATTATTTCGTTGTGCCAAAGAAAGGGGGGGGGCTGAGGCCCATTCTGGACCTAAAAGCCCTCAACAATTTTCTGGTAAAGTACAGTTTCAAAATGTTGACGAACGTAGCGCTATTGCGCTCGATCAGAATCAACGATTATTGGACGTCCCTCGATTTGAAGGACGCGTACCAGCATGTGGGAATTTACCCCCCACACAGAAAATTCCTGAGGTTCGGTTTCGAGGGGAAAGTGTACGAATACACTGTTCTCCCGTTCGGCCTCTCTCTGTCTCCCCGCGTGTTTGTCAAAGTGACACAATCGGCTATAGCTCCCCTGCGGCAGCAGGGAATCCGACTTGCGACGTACCTGGACGATTGGTTAATAAGCGCAAGTTCGAGAGAGGAGGTGACACGTCTCACCAATGTGGTGATGTCGCAGTTAACCTCTCTGGGGTTCAACATAAACTTCAAAAAGAGTATGTTAACACCAGCTCAGCAGACCACCTTTTTGGGGATCTCGCTGGACTCAATAAATATGACGGCTCGACTCTCACAGGAGCGATTAGTCAAGATCGTGGCCTGCGCGAAATCTTTTCGCGTGGGCAGAGTGGTCACGTACAAGCGCTGCATGATTATGTCAGGGCTGATGGCCTCAACTATCCATCTACTCAGGCTGGGCAGGCTGTATATGAGGCCTTTTCAAAAGTGGATGTTGGCACTCAAGATCCACTCGACTCAAGGTCGCCGCAAGGTCAAGGTGTCCCCAGGGTGTGTGTACACACTGAGACCGTGGGTGGACGTGACTCTGCTGTCCCAGGGGGTCAGTATGGGCGTGGTGGTGTCACGGAAAGTGATCACAACGGACGCCAGCCTCAGTGGTTGGGGCGCAACGCACGAGGGCCGTTCGGTGAGGGGAGTTTGGGACTCCGCTCTTCAGAAGCGGCACATCAATTTTCTGGAGTTAAAGGCAGTGTTTCTGGCGTTGAAACATTTTTTGCCTTTCGTGGAAGGGTGTCACGTGTTGATCAGGACAGACAACACGACGACCATGTGCTATATCAACAAGCAGGGGGGCCTCTCCTCCCCGGCTCTCAATCAGCTGGCGCGGGATCTGACGCTGTGGTGGGAACCACGTTTGGCGTCGATCAAGGCGTCGCACATTCCGGGGCTTCTGAACAGCGGAGCAGATCTGCTGTCCAGGGGGGAGCCCCTTTATGCGAATTGGTCCCTCCACCCGGGAGTGGTGAGACAGATTTGGAGCAGGTTCGGTCAGCCTCAAGTCGACTTGTTCGCGTCAGCAGAGAACGCGAAGTGTACACTTTTCTTCTCTGCGACGGGGCCAGCCCCACTGGGGCTGGATGCTCTGGCTCACGACTGGCCGAGGGAACTGCTGTACGCGTTTCCTCCGTTGGAACTGATCCCCCAGACTTTGGAGAGGGTCAGGCGGTTCGGCCTCAAACTATTGTTGGTGGCTCCGGGGTGGGGCGTGTGGAGGTCGGAGATATCTCCCCTCCTTTACGACAACCCGTTGCCTCTGCCGCCAATCAGAGATCTGCTACGGCAGGCAGGGCAGGAGATCTTCCATCCCGACCCGGCGAAGCTAGACCTTCAGGTTTGGCCCGTGAAGGGGAGTCTTTGAGCGCTTTGGGTCTGACGCCAGGGGCGGTTCAGACTATTCAAAGTGCTAGGGCTTCGTCCACGCGGTCGGCTTATGATAAGAGGTGGAGGATCTTTGAGGACTGGTGTGCGGAGCGTACGTCGCCGGTGGTGGCGTTTGAGGCTCCGGTCCAGCTTGTTGTGAATTTCCTTCAGGAAAAGCTAGAAAGTGGTCTTGCCTTTTCTACCATTAAAGGTTACTTGGCGGCGCTGTCAGCGTGCCATGTGGGCTTTGAGGGTAAGACGGTGGGTAGGCACCGTCTGGTGGCTCGGTTTTTAGCGGGTGTGCACCAGCTTAAACCGGTTACTAGGTCCCTTTTCCCATCGTGGGATTTGGGTGTGGTGTTGGACGGGCTGTGCCGTCCACCGTTTGAGCCTCTGGAGGCGGCGAGCTTAAAGCTTTTGAGTTTTAAGACTAGTCTTTTGTTGGCTTTGTCTACAGCCAAGAGAGTCAGTGATCTACATGCGTTATCGGTGGACCCGGTGTGCATGAGATTCTGTGAGGATGGCAAGAAGGTTCTGCTAAAACCCCATTTGGCGTTTGTCCCAAAGAACCGTGTGATTATACATGAGCCAACCGAGTTGGTGGCTTTTCATCCTCCTCCGTTTTCTTCGGAGGAGGATAGGCGTCTACATTGTCTTTGCCCGGTAAGATCCTTGAGGATTTACTGTGAGAAGACGAGGGCTATTAGAGCGTCAAACCAACTGTTTGTCACTTTTAAAAGTGGTCCTAGACGGAAAGCGGTGGCTAAAGCTTCACTTTCAAGGTGGATTGTGCAGGCCATAAAGATGGCCTACACTGGTGCTAAAGTCCCGGTTCCTGAGGGCCTAAGGGCTCATGACACTAGGGGAATGTCGACCTCCTGGGCTCTAGCCAGGGGTGTCTCGATCCAAGAGATCTGTTCGGCGGCTAACTGGTCGACTCCGTCGACTTTTGTGGTTTTTTACCATTTGGACGTGGCTCCATCTTCATTGGCGCATTCGGTCCTGGGTGTTGCCGCCTCCTCTAGTTAAAGATTTTTTCCCCCCTTTTTTATAGCTGAGACCAAGTCCCTTTGCTCTTGGTAAAAGGGGGGGACCCTGTTTCCTTATAAAACGGCTGCTAGTGGGCCTATTAGTGAGTAGGCGGGCTCCAGCCTGTCAGGGTTTTATGAGGCGGACCTGGTCGGCCTATTAGTTCATGAGGCGGATTTCGGTCTGTCAGGGTCTTTCTACCTTCTTCCGCTCTCGAGTCCGGTGGGCTCGGGGCTCCGTGGGGGAGGGGCCACGCCGGGGGTGTGGTCTCCTGTCAGGCGGAGCGGGCGGAATTTGAGGGTGTGCGCTTCCGGGGGTTTATGTGACCCAAGAGGAGTGCATTTCGAGTAAATGACAGAAAACGAAAGGTTTCGTACGAAACCATGGTTTCTTAGTTTAGGAGAAATGCACTCCTCAAACGCCCCTTCGCGCGCATGTTGCGTGCAGAGGAACGGTGTTGTTAAGAGGAAGTACACATGCCAGTCTCGCGCCTTATGCCCACGGTTGGGGCGGGGCGTTTTGACTGGCATACCCTCCGACTTTGTCATTCGGGAGCATATGTGTAGCTCTGTATCGCACGCTAGGAGGCGCGATAACCCAAGAGGAGTGCATTTCTCCTAAACTAAGAAAACCATGGTTTCGTACGAAACCTTTCGTTCCAGAGAGCTGGGCCAGCCACAGAAAAAGCTCTGTCACCCTTTTGCCCTTTTGTGTGTGTGTGTGTGTGTGTGTGTGTGTGTGTGTGTGTGTGTGTGTGTGTGTGTGTGTGTGTGTGCGTGCGTGCGTGCGTGCGTGCGTGCGTGCGTGCGTGCGTGCGTGCGTATCACTGTTGATTTAACTATCATGTTTAGTTATAGTGTAGTGGTGTGAAGGTACAGTACATTGTTTCTGTTCTAAGTTTTCTATTCACATGACTACTAACCGAGCCTTTCTGCTGTTCCTCACAGCTGGGATGAGTCTGCGTCGCCCAAACACGTCTGTGTTGTATTTGTCCAGGTCCAACTCCTCCAGAACATCCTCTGACATCTGCAGCATGGCGGCCAGAACTGAACACTGGGATCGAGACAGTTCTGTCTTTGATCTGTCCCCTGACTTCAGGTACTGTTGGATCTCCTGATGCACTGAGTGGTCGTTCATCTCCATCAAACAGTGGAAGATGTTGATACATCTGTCAGGAGAGGCACTGCTATCTTCCATCTTCTTCAGGTTGTTGATGGCTCTCTGGATGCTCTCTGGACTGTTCTGTATCGGACCCAATAGCCCTCCTAACAGAATCTTGTTGGACGGCAGTGAGAGACCATGAAGGAAGCGGAGAAACAGGTCCAGGTGACCATTCTTACTCTCTATGGCTTTACGGTTGGCTGAGTCCAGGAAGTCCTCCAAGGAACTGACATCTCTGTCTCCCAGGAATGTCTTCAGTACCTTCATGTTCTTCTGTGTGAAACAGTGGAACAGGTAGACTGCAGCCAGAAACTCCTGGATGATCAGATGAACAAAGCAGTAGACTGCTCTCTGGAAGAGCACGCCCTCTCTTTTGAAGATCTCTGTGCACACTCCTGAGTACAGCGAGGCGTCTTTCACATCCAGACCACACTCTTCCAGGTCTTCTTGGTAGAACATGATGCTGCCTTTCTCCAGATGTTCAAACGCCAGCCTGCCCAGCTTCAGAAGAACCTCCCTGTCCTTCTCCATGATCTGCTGTTGATTCTCTCTCTCTTTTCTGTTTATTTTCTTGTTTCTTTTTTCCCCCTGATGAGGCTCATCATACTTCAGCTCCTTCCTCTTTGTCTGGACCAACAGGAAGTGGCAGCACATGGCAGTCAGGGTCGTCGGCAGCTGTCCTGTCTCGTCTGTCTTCACCATGTCCTCCAGAACGGTAGCGCTGATCCAACAGAAGACTGGGATGTGACACATGATGTGGAGGCTCTTTGACGTCTTCATGTGTGAGATGATTCTGCTGGCCAGCTCCTCATCACTGAATCTCTTCCTGAAGTACTCCTCCTTCTGGGGGTCTGTGAACCCTCGTACTTCAGTCACCAGGTCAACATATGCAGGAGGGATCTGATTGGCTGCTGCAGGTCTGGTGGTTATCCAGATGAGAGCCAATGGGAGCAGATTCCCCTCGATGAGGTTTGTCAACAGCCCGTCCACTGATGATGTCACTGTGACATCAGAGATGATGTCATTGTTAAAGTTGAAGGACAACCTGCTTTCATCCAAACCATCAAAGATGAAGCCAACCTTCCAGACAGCGAGCTGCTCTGTTGTGACCTTCTTCAACGTTGGATGGAAAACATGGATCAGTGAGAGAAGACTGTGCTGCTCATCTCTGACCAAGTTCAGCTCCCGGAATGAGAAGGGAACCAGGAGAATGACATCTTGATTTTCCAAACCCTTTGCCCAGTCCAGAGCGACCTTACGCACAGAGAAGGTTTTTCCAATGCCAGCGACTCCCTTGGTGAGAACTCTTCTGATTGCTGTCTCTCTGCCAAGGAGGAGGGGCTTAAAGATGTCACAGCAGTTGATTGGTTGGTCATGGAGGGTGTTCTTCTTGGAGAGTGTCTCAAGCTGGTAGACCTCATGTTGGTTATTAACCCCTTCACTCTCTCCCACTGTGATGTAGAGCGCTGTGAAGATGCTGCTGAGGGAGGGCACTTCAGTGACGTCTGTCACACGATCCAGACTGTTCAAAGTGATCTTATAAACCTTTAAATCCTCCTGCACACTGACACCTGCTATGAGAAGACAATGAAGACATTTTAAACTCAGCTTCATTCATAACTTTACATTCTTACAGATGTGTACACACATTAGTGTAAAAATAAAAAATAAAAAAAATTATGGAAAATAACGTGTGATTTTTGTCAACATTAGCTACACAAATAGACATGTCTTTGCCATCTGGCCAGTGATGTATATTGGAACAGTTACCCATATATGGACGCCCCGGGTACCCATATATGGAGTGTGGTATGTGCCTATGTGGCCTCCATATATGGGCATGCCCATATGAAGTGTATGGGCATAAAAGGGATTCTGTTAGAGTGGTTCCCCTGACATCACAGTGATGTCAGAGCTGCAAACCCATAGACCGTAAAAGAGTGTACACATCCAGACGGACAGAGTCAGCATGTGCCGTTTCACATACTAAACTGCAACCTTCGGTCACAATTAAAGTAATTAACATTGTAATCTCAAACGGACCACAGCGTTAAAAGGTAAGAAAACCGCAACTGCCCTGAAAATCACTATTTTTCTGGGCAGTCAATGTTAATTAGTGTAAAGTGTGTCCAGTCTTACTGTGTCCACTGCTGGTGTGACTGGGTGTCTTCAGTCTACGTCTGGTCCTGAAGATCTTTCCACACTGGGGACAGTCATGGTGTCCTGTTGGAGCAGACTGCTCCCAGTATGAGGTGATGCACTGTCTGCAGAACCAGTGTCCACAGCTGCTAGAGACTGGATCTGTCAGAACCTCCTCACACACTGAACACCTGGACGCCTGCTCTGTCACAACACACACCCTCTTCCTCTTCCTGTGGAGGAGAAGAATGATTTATTAGGACTATAGTCCTGCTGGATAGAAGGATATTTATTTATATTATTTGTTATGACTATAGTCCTGGTGGATAGAAGGATATTTATTTATATTATTTATTATGACTATAGTCCTGCTGGATAGAAGGATATTTATTTATATTATTTATTAGGACTATAGTCCTGGTGGATAGAAGCTGCAGGAACGAGCCGCAGGTGAGTTCTGTAGGCAGGGTGTCTGCGCTTGTGTGCATGCGTCTGTTGAATTACCATGACCAGTGGCATGAGTATTATTATATACAGTATATTTTCGCAGCGGTATTCTCACTAAATACTTTTATTCTCAAGCCATTATTATTTTAAAGTAATAACATTTTTTTTTTTTTTCTCGGTGCATGTCCAAGATCACTACAGCTGACAGTGAGATACTCTACTACTGTCTACATTGTGAGCAGATACAAGACATTGTTTGTGTCTTTCCAGTTGAAGTTCACAGAGATCAGTGATCTTACTGTGTGTGTGGAGGTCCAGGTTCATTACTGAAGACGGGCCCAAGTCCTTTAGAGCGGTCACTCTTCATAGACACACAGCTGGGTGTTGGAGACTCTGCTCTGTGGTCAACACTTCTGGAATCATAAATATACACCACAATTAGCATAGGATGATTATGTTAGTTTCTTATTTTTTTATTATTATGCTACATTATAAGTAAAACTAATCTTGAACACTGAGTCCATAGTTTTCATGTGCATTTCTTCATCAAATACAAATAATTGTCAACATTGAAACCTTACACATTGAGTCTGATGAGTCTTATTACTGTATTGACTGTGGACATTTCCCAGACCTAAACAAGTAAATGTAATCATAAATTGCTTTTGTCTCTCTATTGTTTTGAGGGTGAAATACAAAAACTTTAGGCTTGCTTCACAGATTGGCTGTGTAGCAACCTTTGACTGAGTAGCAACCTTTGACTGTGTAGCAACCTTTGACTGAGTAGCAACCTTTGGCTGTGTAGCAACCTTTGGCTGTGTAGCAACCTTTGGCTGTGTAGCAACCTTTGACTGAGTAGCAACCTTTGGCTGTGTAGCAACCTTTGACAGGTACATTGTATTCTCAACTACTGACGCTAAATCAGAGGTGTAATTTCAGAAATAAATGGGGATGGCAAAACAATAAATTGCCACTTAAAGGAGTAGTTCACCCCCACAATTACTTTTTTTTTTCTTTCTAATGACTACTCGGAGCCACGGAGACTTGAGTTCAATAATATAATATAATAATATATTTTTTTTATTTGTCGCATTCCTAAGACACAATTTATAATAGTAAATTAAATTTATAATAGTACATTTATAATAGTACATTTAGAGCAGTCACTCTTCACAGACACACAGTGCTCTGTGGTAAACAGTCATAAATAAACATTATTAAAACTTAAAAAAATCAACATCCCTAGCAAAATGTTTGACAGCTAGGGTAATTCTGGGTCTCATTCACTTACTATACACTATACTATAAGGGAAAAAAATCACTCCCAAAAATATGCTTTAAGTAGCATGTTAGGGGTCTAACTAGGTGTTTTTAATTATTCTGAAATCATTGCAAACATCTGTTTTGCACGAAAAACATTCATTGGGCCAAAATCAGACAAAAAAGAAACAATGGTTTAGTGATGAGTCATCACTTTTCACAAGGTGTATAGGGTCCATTTTTGGCCCAAGGAATGTTTTTCGTGCAAAATAAATGCGTGCAATGGATTCAGAATAATTAAAAACACATAGTTAGACCCCTCACATCCCACTTAAAGCATATTTTGGGAGTATTCTTTTCCCTTATAGTACAGTGTATTGTAAGTGAATGAGACCCAGAATTACCCTGGCTGACAAACATTTTGCTTGGGATGTTGAATTTCAATCTTTGTTAGATATGTTACTAGACACCTTTACGAACACATTGGTGAATAAATTGTTTGGTAAGGAATTTATTCCCAGATTTGACAGGTATTCTGCTAATTTTCCCTGACTATAAAGTAATAAGAGCCAGATCATTTATAAACCTTGTGATCTGTGCTCAGTAGAGTTTGATAACAACTAAATCATATAGGGCTCTATTATGATCCAGGTCTTATGCCTTATGCCTTAACTTCTTTGCCTTTTTTTTTTACTATTTTGAAAAACATTTTTAAATACTTCAAATGCTGATCTATATCTGCACGTTGTGAGCTTGCAGATCAGCTAGTTAAAATATATAAAAAAAATATATGTCTATATAGTAAAAAAAGGCAAAGTAGTTAAGGCATAAGGCATAAGACCTGGATCATAATAGAGCCCTCAGTGTGTTTTACATTCTAACCTGTGGTCAGAATTGTGGTGTCCATCTTTGAAGGTAATAGGTCTATCCATGGACCAGTCACTCTTCATGGAGACACAGCTGGGTGTTGGAGACTCTGCTCTGTGCTGATCAACCCTGGTAGAAAGAGAGGATGAACATTGTTTAATTTATTTATATTCAATCATACAATCCATGTGGAATCCACACACACTTCTAGTCAATCATCTCTACTCTGAAGTATAAAACACTTCAACGTCCTCAGAGTGATAGTGGTTCAGAAATGAACGGTACAAACAACCTGCCCAGTGCCAACCAGTTTCACCATCAGTAGGAAGGTTTGGAGATTTCAAACCTAGTTTTATTTTAGAACAATGGCTTCCATTTAATTCTCATTATTTAACACTTGGGTGAACATTCAGCAAAACTAGCAGATCTACAAGCTCACACCATGTCATGTAAGCTTGTAGATTGTCTAGTATTTCAGTAGTATTTTCACTAGATACTTTTACTTCTACTCGAGTCATTATTTTAAAGTAACAATACTTTTCCTTGAGTACCGTCTAGGGCAGGGATGGGCAACTTTGATGACTACTATATTTTCACATTCCACTATATTTTCACATTCACTCCAGAGGACCACGATGCACATACAGTAAAACATAGCAAAAATAGACAATCTACAAGCTCAAAACGTCTTACAGTGCGACGCGTCTTGAGCTTGTAGATCTGCTATTTTTGCTATCTTTGAATTGGAATCCTGAATTAATTTTAGCTATACTTGAAGTAACATTTTTATTTAATTTTAAATGCATTTATATGTTCTTATGTTAAAGGAATCATAGGTAAAATATATACATTTTTAGCAGTCATTTCCCTTCATCAGTAACTATATTATTGTGCTGGGGTGTTTCCTTGCAGAAAGACACATCCCCTGGCTGTATTTCTGTTCTGTTCAACTCTTTATGTTGACATTAAATGTCAACAGAAACAGTGGAGGGACGTTTTTGTCAGGGGGAGCTCAGCCAGAGCTCTTACTTGCTCCTTTTGAACTTCAAAGGGGTTGTGCACTAAGGTAATTGATTGGGCCATAGTACTCGTTTTCAGTGGAGGTCCGTGAGGGCTAGCGAAGTATTCTCTGAAGGTCCAGCACTTGCCTGATGAAGAAATTTATATTTAATAATATATATTTATTTTTCATTCATTTATTTTTCTGCTTTCATTCTCTCTCTCACTCAGTCAGGCTGGACACACTGCTTCCACTAGGGGCGCACGTCTAAAAAAGCAATTCGTTTTTTTAACCAATCGGGTGTGTTGTCTCCAGGTAAGATAGGACCCCTCTGAACCTCAGTTAGAGTGCCTGCTGCCTTTGAAGTGAATGGTTGTTGGGCAATGTATTGTTATTGGCTGGTTCTTTACCCAATCACAGCCCTCTTGGGCGCATTTTTTCAGATAGGGATACCTTCTAGAGTGTTCCCATCTCTGGGAAAAAAACATTGTCCAATCAGAGAAGAGAACTGCTGATATTCACATCCCAGCCCTGGGAGGACATATTGTTAGTCCAATCAGAAAAGTGAATTGCTTCCTGTTTCACACGTTGTTGTGAGCAGAGCTTATGAGAGCTACATTTATACATTTACTCACAACAATTCACAAATAAAGAAACGAAAAATGGCGGAAGGAGGAGAAGAAACAGATATGGATTTACTGGACAATTTGTCAAACTTTTTTCGAGGACGTTTGGACACATGAGCGAGTCGAGCGACCGTGGTTGTTAATCAGGAAACCTACCGGAGTGTCTGGCAAACACCACCGGAGATTCGGGTAAGAGAAACAACACTCACGCTGTGTGTGCGCATTATGGAATACAACGTTTCAACACAAGATTTTGGGGCAAGACTTGTGCTGTCATTAATCTAGGCTAGTTGTCTTAATGGATGATATTTTTTAATGCTGTTTTGGAAAAACATCAAAGTGATGTTTGTAGTGTGAATATTAATGTCAGAGTGTTTGCCAGAGTGGAGCTTCTCACACTGCGTTCTGCCCTCAGCAGTGGGTGGGTGTGTGTGCGTGCGTGCGTGTGTGCAGACTGTGCAGTGTGTAACTCTAGTCCCAGAAGCTTGGCTGGTATGTGATGAAGCCTGTTGAATCATGTGTGTATATCAACATATTGTGGTGACTGAACCCAAACCAGACACAAGAGAGCGTAAACAGTGTTGCCAACTCGGGCATTTATTAAACAGTTCTTAATTTACAACAGCAGAATGATGCAACGTAGCATGAATATGCAACAGAAATGTGAATAACTCAAATGTTCATTAATAGGTCAACATAGGTTCTTCCCCGGACGGGGGCTGCCGTCTCTCCTCTTCGGGGGCCAGGGGTAGGTAAGAGTTAATTAGGGGGGTTTCTTTCCACAGGTAGTAGGTGAGTATGGTTCTAGCAAAGTCTTTCTTTCCCACAGGTAACAGGTGAGTATGGCTCTAGCAAAGTCTTTCTTTCCCACAGGTGATAGGTGAGTATTCCTCTCTACAGGTGACAGGTAAAGTATCTCTTTCCCACAGGTAATAGGTGAGTATTCTTCTCCATAGGTGACAGGTAAAGTATCTCTCTCCCACAGGTAATAGGTGAGTATTTCTCTCTACAGGTGACAGGTAAGTAGGGCGCCCGCTCTCAATTAAATCCGACTAATTCTCTATCTTCTAAATAAAATGAACACGGGGATTAAGGGACCTAGGGCCAGAGAATTGTCGGATACAAGGTACGTTTTAAAGAGAAGTGAGGTCTACTCAACAAAACGGGACTGGTGGTGGCTCCCTGGGGGTCCGGTTGGTAAGGCTGCTTGGTCCTTTTCCAGGTCCATCTCCACAGGTCGCCCGAGTACTCACTCTCCAGTGGAAGGTACACACTCCTCAGTGAAAGGTACACACTCCTCAGTGAAAGGTACACACTCCTCAGTGTCGGTCCGCTCCCGGTCCAGCCGCCTGTTTGCCCATGTTCGCCTGTCAGAGTCCCAGCACAGACTGGCGGAGAGAGCGAGGCTACTATTTATGCACCCTGTGTTTGGAGTAGCCCACAGGTGCATATGCTTGTGCTTGATGAAGCATGTGTGCCGGCAGGTAACGCCCTTCAATGACTTGGCCTACAGCATGCGCTGCTCTGCTGGGCCTCGCTCTCCCATCCAGGGTGCGCTTCTCCGACGTGCGGGGCCTAACTGGCGGGCGGTGTCTTAACAAACCACCACAATATATTTTGCTTGCTTTCGTGTTGCTATGAAAATATGGTTGTTTGTGACTGAGTTTATTGTATTGGGCTCTGCTACTGGTGCAGGCAGCAGCACTCTGTACGGCGCAATATTGTCAGATCGTGGCTACGCGAGGGCGTGTGCACGTGCGCGGGCGTGTGCACGTGCGCGGGCATTTGCACGCGCGTGCATATGCGCAGCAGCCATGGCGAAGGCCCGGGTATTGAACCCATGGTCCGCCACTGCTCGTTAGTGATCTATTTAATAAATGAAAGCATCAAAGACAACTACCTGTTTGATGCCTGTCATAGTGGGGAGGGGGGATGTTTTTGTGTACACTCAAGCTTGCATATTTTTCCTTCAACTTAATGAACTTGAATACAAATACATTGGGTATAAAAAAAGACTAGTTCATGACACAGTAGTCATTAAACTACTAATATTGACTAAAGCGGGTCATGTTTGCATGTTTGGAATTGTAACAGCTGAAATCAATAATATTGAAAGCATAGCCCTGGACCAAACATGGGCAACTGGCGGCCCGGGGGCCACATGTGGCCTCCACCTTCACTTAATGTGGCCCGCTGGTTAATATCGGATATACCCTGGCAGTATTACGATATTAACCAGCGGGCCACATTAAGTGAAGGTGGAGGCCACATGTGGCCCCCGGGCCGCCAGTTGCCCATGTTTGGTCCAGGGCTATGCTATGTCCAAGACAACCTAAAAATCAAATATAACTACAGCTGGCAGTGAGATACTCTACTACTGTCTACATTGTGAACAGATACAACACATTGTTTGTGTGTTTCCAGTTGAAGTTTACAGTGATCTTACTGTGTGTGTGGAGGTCCAGGTTCATTACTGAAGACGGGCCCAAGTCCTTTAGAGCGGTCACTCTTCATAGACACACAGCTGGGTGTTGGAGACTCTGCTCTGTGGTCAACACTTCTGGAATCATAAATATACACCACAATTAGCATATGGATGATTATTTTAGTTTCTTATTTTTTATTATTATGCTACATTATAAGTAAAACTAATCTTGAACACTGAGTCCATAGTTTTCATGTGCAGACCCCAGCGCTAGCGCTAGCAATCCTCCAGCTCAATGTCGAGGGGCTTACCACGGCCAAGAACACCATCCTTGAGCAATTAGCCAGCAGGAATGATGTAACTGTGATCACCCTGCAGGAGACCCATGCTGAAAACAGGAACACCTTAAGGGTCCCTGGATATACCCTGGCAGGGTATACCTCACATAAACACCACGGCATCGCCACATTTGTCCACAATGATGTGGCCTGGTCAGCTGCAGGACACTCTCCAGAGGGCGCAGAGGTGGAATGGATCGCAACCAAAGTACAAGACATTAACATCGTCAACATCTACAAACCTCCTCCCAGTAGATTGGTCCCATCATCACTCCCAGATGTCCCAACCCCTGCCGTGTACGCTGGCGACTTCAATAGCCATCATACCGAATGGGGGTACAGCAAGTCCAACACTGATGGGGACTCCTTGGTAGACTGGGCCTCAACGGTTGATGCGACACTCCTCTATGACCCAAAGGAGCCCTGCACCTTCCACTCTGCCCGCTGGAATAGTTACACTAACCCAGACCTGGCTTTTGCTAAATGGCCCAACAGCCAATCACTGCCAGTGAGACGCATCCTGGACATGTTCCCCGGTCACACCATCGACCATCCCTTATCACCATTCCATCTGTGATCCAGCACGTGCAAGGAAGGGATGCCAAGAGATGGAACTTCCGGAAAGCAAACTGGGAGCGCTTTACTCAGCACGTGAACAGGGCAGCTGCTGGACTGCCACCCCCGTGCTCCAACAACCTGAACACAGCATACGAGTCCTACTGCAAGGTGCTTATGACTGCTGCTAAGAAGAACATTCCCCGTGGCATTCGCAAAGCCTATGTCCCCTGCTGGGATGACGAATGTGAAGATCTACTTCGTGCCCATGCAGAAGCTCAAAACACCGAGGAAAGGGATACAGCAGCGGACGAGCTCTTCGGCAGGCTGAATGTTAAACGCAGGCAAAGATGGACAGAGATGGTGGAGTCAATAGATTTCACACACTCAAGCCGCAGGGCGTGGCAGACCCTAAACAAGCTGACAGGAAGGTCAACAACCCCAGCACAGTGCCCCATCACAGCAAACTCCATCGCGTTGCTACTGCTGAGCAATGGCCGGTTTCCCAATGCCGATAAGGCCTTCACCAGATCAACAACTGCAAGAGTCCATGAGCTGCTCAGGGCTCCAGGATGCAACTCTGATCTATCCATGGACTTCCTGGCACATGAAATGGAGCAGGCCATCAAATGCCTGAAGTCTGGCAAATCTCCAGGCATAGATGGCATCCATGCGGAGTTCATAAAACACCAAGGGAAGAATGCAACCGACTGGCTTCGCTCTTTCCTCTCCGTATGTCTTCGCCACCTAAAGCTGCCAAAGATCTGGCGTCGTGCCAAGGTGATCGCCCTGCCCAAGCCTAACAAGCCAAGCGACGACCCCAAGGGATATAGGCCTATATCTCTGCTCTGCATCCCATTTAAACTCCTGGAACGCCTTATCCTGTCTCGCATCACTCCAGTGATCGACCCCCAGCTACCCAAAGAGCAAGCTGGCTTTCGAAGTGGCAGGTCTACAACAGACCAGGTAACCCTCTTGTGCCAAGACATCGAGGACAGCTTCCAAGCAGGGGAGAAGGCTGGTGTCGTCTTTCTCGACCTCACAGCTGCCTACGACACAGTCTGGCTACGCGGGTTACACCTGAAGCTACTGGAGACCATCCCAGATAAGCACATGGTGAGCTTTATAATGGAAACGCTGAGTAACCGCAGCTTCCGGCTACTGACCAACAACGGGCAAAGCAGCAGGGTGAGGAAGCTCAACAACGGCGTCCCACAGGGCTCTGTGCTGGCACCCACACTGTTTAACATCTACATCCATGACCTACCCCCAACAACATCTAGGAAGTACGGTTATGCTGATGACCTGGCCATCCTACTCAACAAACCATCGTGGCACGCAGTGGAGGAGGGCCTCTCGGAGGATATGACCATCCTGTCCTCGTACCTGAAGAACTGGCGCCTCAAGCTCAGTGTCGACAAGACTGTAGCAACAATGTTCCACCTCAACAACAGGGAAGCGTCACGCCAAATCAACATCATGGTTGACGGCACCCGGCTACAGTCCCAAGCCTCCCCTACGTACCTCGGTGTAAAGTTTGACAGAACACTGTCTTTCAAGCTACACCTGGACAGTGCCAAAGCAAAGACCACTGCCCGTTCTGCCCTCATACGCCGGCTAGCCGGTACCACATGGGGAGCCACGACAAGGACTTTGCGCATCTCCACCGAGGCTCTGGTCTTCACTGCTGCGGAGTACTGTGCCCCAGTCTGGTGCCGCAGTCCACACGTCAAAAAACTTGACACTGCTCTTAATGAAGCCCTACGCACGGTCTCTGGATGTCTCCGAGCCACCCCAACCCCTCAACTACCTGTCTTAGCTGGAATCGCCCCAGCTGAGGTCAGAAGGGAGGGAGCCATGCTGGCTCTTGCCCAGAAGGCAAAGAAGAGTGAATTCCACCTCCTCCACCAGACGGTCACAGAGAGACCGCAGCGTAAGCGCCTCAAATCCCGGTGCCCTTTTGCCACACATGCCCAGGAACTGCTCAGCAATACACCAGCTGAAACCAGCAGAGCTTCCTGGGTCAAGGCAAAATGGAAGGAGCAATGGAGAGCAGCAGCACCATCCAGACTCCACCGCTACATTGATGATCCGACCGATGTACCTGGCGAACACCTCCCCCGCGGGCAGTGGACAACCCTCAACCGCCTGAGGACAGGTGTGGGACGCTTCGGAGCGTCAATGCAGAGGTGGGGCCTTGTGGACAGCGCTCACTGTGACTGTGGAGACCCCTTACAGACTGTTGACCACATCCTGATCAGTTGCCCCAAACACCGGCCACCGAATGGCGACCTAGGCCTAAAGAACCTGGACAACGAGACACTGGAATGGCTTGCTACAACTGAGCTGAGGATCTAAAGACATACGCAAGAAGAAGATGTGCATTTCTTCATCAAATACAAATAATTGTCAACATTGAAACCTTGCACATTGAGTCTGATGAGTCTTATTACTGTATTGATTGTGGACATTTCCCAGACCTAAAAAAGTAAATGTAATCATAAATTGCTTTTGCTCTCCATTGTTTTGAAGGTCCTCAGTAGGTGAAATACCAGCCTTTAGACTTGCTTCACAGATCAGCTGTGTAGCAACCCTTGACAGGTACATTGTATTCTCAACTACTGACGCTAAATCAGAGGCGTAATTTCAGAAAGAAATGGGGATGGCAAAAGAAGAGACAAAATTGCCACTTAGGCCCCACTTCTAAAATAGTGGATCTACAAGCTGAGCGTTGAGAGCTTGTAGAACAAATATATTCGCTATTTGTTTGGGTGGTTGAAACTTTAAAAAGGACGTGTCTGTACGTGCGTGAGCGTGCTTGTGTGTTGAATTACCAAGACCAGTGACACAAGTATTATTATTATAATTATTATATGTATTTTTGCAATGGTATTCTCACTATATACTTTTATTCTCAAGCCATTATTATTTTAAAGTAATAACATTTTTACTTGAGTACAGTTTATGTTTTACTCTACCTCGGTGCATGTCCAAGACAACCTAAGAATAACTGGATTAAAGATCACTACAGCTGACAGTGAGATACTCTACTACTGTCTACATTGTGAGCAGATACAACTCATTGTTTGTGTATTTCCAGTTGAAGTTCACAGAGATCAGTGATCTTACTGTGTGTGTGGAGGTCCAGGTTCATTACTGAAGACGGGCCCAAGTCCTTTAGAGCGGTCACTATTCATAGACACACAGCTGGGTGTTGGAGACCTTGCTCTGTGGTCAACACTTCTGGAATTAAAAACACACACACACACACACACACACACACACACACACACACACACACACACACACACACACACACACACACACACACACACACACACAAAGAAAAACACAATTCAACACGATTAAATTATCAAAGTTCCCCACTGACCATGAAGTGATTTGATACATTACTGTAGGTTTGACAGTAGAACAGTATTATTGTTTTACTAGTCCTTTAGCGTGGTTGTGTTGTGTATTGAGGTGAAAGTAGGAGGTGAAAAGTCTTGTAGGACAGTAGGATTTAACACACAGGTGACTACCGGTCTCTTAGGCCGATTTTGAGATTGCAAAGTGCAATAACTCTCCCCGTGAAGGTCTCAGAAATCCTTAGCGTTTATATAGTGTCATTTTCCCAAGCCTGTTTTTTCTGCTAAACCATGAAGTTAACATTGAAAGCGAGAGTATTTGAGAGGTCAATTGAAATGCTAATTCACATTTGGAAGACAATAGAACCCCCGCTGGCAGCAGGGGGAAGAGGTGTTGCGCTCCTGGGCCAAAAGGGAGAGAATTAAACAGTCAAAATGAACGATAAATGCAGGCGGAGTGGTAGTTTTTCATTTTCAGTCACCCAAGTGTTAAGAAGTATATGACTCCCATTGTAAGAATGGATTCAATGTTTGGAACAATCTAGAAGAAGCGTGTCACAACTCTCTTCTTCTATGGTTCTGGGTGCAACTAGTGGACTTTCTGCTGATATCCTACTTCCCAGAATGCATCTGGCACCAGGACATAAACACTCTCACAGGAAGGCTTAATAAAACATGTATGTTTGTTAATACAGCATTTATCATGAGCGATGTTCTCTTTTTATAGGTTAAATATTTATATAACCTAGAGACAGACATAACCATTTGAACCTGAATGGATTTGGACACAGGTGTGCAGTGGTATTCTCACTAGATACTTTTATTCTCAAGCCATTATTATTTAAAGTAATAACTAGGGGTGTAACGATACATTTTAATAGCGATTCGATACATATCACGATACATGGTTGACGATACGATACATGGACGATATTGGTTAATTCATGGCGACACGATACGATTCGATTTAATTATTTAAAATCGATATAGTAACTATTTAGCAAAGAAATTAAATCTGTGTGAAAGGTGTGGATAGTGCAGGTTTTTAAGGGAAACATGTATTATTATGGATATAAATAAGTAAACACTGTGATTATTTGCCAAATACATGGACATTGTATACTGACAAACCTGCACCTTGACATGAACCCAGAGATTACATTTATCGATAGACCAGTGTAGCTATTTGGAAAGGAAAAGTAATTAAACCCCTCCTTTTCATTATTTTTTCTTAAAAATGCTAAATACAATGCCCAAGTAGGTAGTATCGATACAATCGATTCTTTGCACTGCCGATTCAATACGATACAAAATAAAACGATACGATTCGGATTTTAGCTGTTTTCATTTTGATATACTTCGATTTTTTTAAGTTAAAAACGATATTTCGATACAGTTACTATATCGTTACACCCCTAGTAATAACATTTTTACTTGAGTACAGTTTATTTTTTACTCTACCTCGGTGCATGTCCAAGACAACCTAAGAATAACTATTTAGGCCTAACCTAATAGTTAAGCCTAAATCAGAAATTAGCCTACAAAAACAAATATGTTGCTACATACTGTACATGTACTGTAAGCCCCTCCCAAACACAAAATGTGTTCCCGGCCTGAATGGGTTAAAGAACACTACAGCTGACAGTGAGATACTCTACTACTGTCTACATTGTGAGCAGATACAACACATTGTTGGTGTCTTTCCAGTTGAAGTTCACAGAGATCAGTGATCTTACTGTGTGTGTGGAGGTCCAGGTTCATTACTGAAGACGGGCCCAAGTCCTTTAGAGCGGTCACTCTTCATAGACACACAGCTGGGTGTTGGAGACTCTGCTCTGTGGTCAACACTTCTGGAATCATAAAGATAAACCACAATTAGCATATGGCTAATTATTTTAGTTTCTTATCTTTTATTATTATGCTACATTATAAGTAAAACTAATCTTGAACACTGAGTCCATAGTTTGCATATGCATTTATTCATCAAATACAAATAATTGTCAACATTGAAACCTTGCACATTGAGTCTGATGAGTCAGTCTTATTACTGTATTGATTGTGGACATTTCCCAGACCTAAAATAGTAAATGTAATCATAAATTGCTTTTGCTCTCTATTGTTTTGAAGGTCCTCAGTAGGTGAAATACCAGCCTTTAGACTTGCTTCACAGATCAGCTGTGTAGCAACCTTTGACAGGTACATTGTATTCTCAACTACTGACGCTAAATCAGAGGCGTAATTTCAGAAATAAATGGGGATGGCAAAAAAAAGAGACAAAATTGCCACTTAGGCCCCACTTCTAAAATAGTGGATCTACAAGCTGAGCGTTGAGAGCTTGTAGAACAAATATATTCGCTATTTGTTTGGGTGGTTGAAACTTTAAAAAGGACGTGTCTGTACGTGCGTGAGCGTGCTTGTGTGTTGAATTACCAAGACCAGTGACACAAGTATTATTATTATTATTATTATTATTATTATTACCCGTATTTTTGCAATGGTATTCTCACTATATACTTTTATTCTCAAGCCATTATTATTTTAAAGTACTAACATTTTTACTTGAGTACAGTTTATGTTTACTCTACCTCGGTGCATGTCCAAGACAACCTAAGAATAACTGGATTAAAGATCACTACAGATGACAGTGAGATACTCTACTACTGTCTACATTGTGAGCAGATACAAGACATTGTTTGTGTCTTTCCAGTTGAAGTTCACAGAGATCAGTGATCTTACTGTGTGTGTGGAGGTCCAGGTTCATTACTGAAGACGGGCCCAAGTCCTTTAGAGCGGTCACTCTTCATAGACACACAGCTGGGTGTTGGAGACTCTGCTCTGTGGTCAACACTCCTGGAATTAAAAACACACACACACACACACACACACACACACACACACACACACACACACACACACACACACACACACACACACACACACACACACACACACAAAAAGAAAAACACAATTCAACACGATTAAATTGTCAAAGTTCCCCACTGACCATGAAGTGATTTGATACATTACTGTAGGTTTGACAATAGAACAGTATTATTGTTTTACTAGTCCTCTAGCGTGGTTGTGTTGTGTATTGAGGTGAAAGTAGGAGGTGAAAAGTCTTGTAGGATAGTAGGATTTAACACACGGGTGACTACCGGCAATGTTCCCTCTAAATTTATTTCGGTCTGAGCAAACACTCCAACCTTCTGAGCACAACTTGAGCACTGATGAGCAACATATGTCGAGTGCACGATATATAGTAGGTATAGCCTACTACGTCAGTGCGTCAAGTCATGTCAAGTTATGTCAAGTTATGGCTTATTCAAATTTAATGACAGAATAAGTAATAGCGGTTCGACTACTGTTAAGAAACTGTAGGACTGTTACATTTAAAAAGACGGGGGAAAAGGGTTTTATTCATTAAGCCTACAGACTGATTTCCCCCCTTGGGATAATAAAGGTATCTATCTATCTTATATAGTATATAAACATGTTGACAACATGTTGTGTAAATACAATACAAACAATGGGCCTAAATATGAGTCTACAAAATAACAATACATTGACATATTGACATTGACACGTCTAAAGAAGGTTAGCCATCGCTAAGAAGTGTCATTATTATGAATAAAATACAGTCAAAACCATTACAGCATTATAGCAAAAGCTATCCCAGGGACCCCCATAAGATAATATTTGTATGGCTTTAGCAGTGATTCCCTTTTTAATGATAAAGACCCCCTATTTCACATGCATTAGGCTATGGACCTCCATTTAATGGCATTTCTATCACTGAGACCCCAATTTATATTTGTTATAAAATCAAGTTAATTTAACTCTGAGTGTGTGGTTCCATATGTGCACTATGAGTTACATAAGGGTCCATTTGGTTCCTAACTTTTGCTGGGGAACTACCTCAAGTTCCTGAGGGAACTACCTCAAGATCCCTGGGGGTCCCCGGACCCACTTTGAGACCAATGCATTACAGGACTGGAGTTATTTTGTTAACTGGTCGTGAAGGTGAGACGCCAAGCTCGTCAGCTCCAGAGAAACATTGCAGTTTATATAGTTCATACCTGGAAGCTGGATGGAGGAGTAGTGTGTAGCCTACTGTAGGTCTAATCTCCGCTGTGCACAGGCGGGGGACGTCTTTATGAAACTGCACATTAGCAACCATGGTCCTTTGAGCTTCTGACTGATACGCAATACAAAGCACATGAGTTTGTTTTGTTTTGGTAGCCTGCCCTACAGCCACGCTGTTGCTAACGTTAATGCACACATAGAAGATGTGAGAAAGTTTTATGACGGCAATAAAACAATAAAAGTAGTCCGAAGAAGTCTCTGTTTACCACACGTGCTTGCGTGTGTGTGTGTGTGTGAGAGAGAGATAGAGAGAGAGAGAGGGGGGGGGGTCGGAGGAGGCGAGCGAGAATCGAGTCCAGACGAGAGACTCGGAGACAGCGAGAGCGAGAGGAGGGGGGAGGCACCGAAAGACAGACAGAGAGAGAGAGAGAGAGAGAGAGAGAGAGAGAGAGAGAGAGAGAGACCTAGCGCTGTCTATGTTAAGCATAGGCAGGCAGACAGAGACAGAGTACCACAAAATAATCAACTACGTTTCACAAATCTATCAGCGTTAAATCTGCCGTGCGCTACAAAGATTTGTCGTGCGCGACAGCGTCCTGAGTAGTGCGCGGGCGTGCATGCGCGCAGCTTAGAGGGAACATTGACTACCGGTCTCCTAGGCCGATTTTGAGATTGCAAAGTGCAATAACTCTCCCTGTGAAGGTCTCAGAAATCCTTTTTTCTGCTAAACCATGAAGTTAACATTGAAAGCGAGAGTAGGCTATTTGAGAGGTCAATTGAAATACTAATTCACATTTGGAAGACAATAGAACCCCCACTGGCAGCAGGGGGAGGAGGTGTTGCGCTCCTGGGCCAAAAGGGAGAGAATTAAACAGTCAAAATTAACGATAAATGCAGGCGGAGTGGTAGTTTTTCATTTTCAGTCACCCAAGTGTTAAGACGTATATGACTCCCATTGTAAGAATGGATTAAATGTTTGGAACAATCCAGAACGAGCGTGTCACAACTCTCTTCTTCTATGGTTCTGGGTGCAACTATAGTGAACTTTCTGCTGATATCCTACTTCCCAGAATGCATCTGGCACCAGGACATAAACACTCTCATAGGAAGGCATAATAAAACATGTATGTTCGTTAATACAGCATTTATCATGAGCGATGTTCTCTTTTTATAGGTTAAATATTTATATAACCTAGAGACAGACATAACCATTTGAACACACAGGTGTTCTTTGCAGTGGTATTGTCACTAGATACTTTTATTCTCAAGCCATTATTATTTTAAAGTAATAACATTTTTACTTGAGTACAGTTTATTTTTTACTCTACCTCGGTGCATGTCCAAGACAACCTAAGAATAACTATTTAGGGCTAACCTATAGTTAAGCCTAAATCAGAAATTAGCCTACAAAAACAAATATGTTGCTACATACTGTACATGTACTGTAAGCCCCTCCCAAACACAAAATGTGTTCCCGGCCTGAATGGGTTAAAGATCACTACAGCTGACAGTGAGATACTCCACTACTGTCTACATTGTGAGCAGATACAACTGTGTATTTCCAGTTGAAGTTCACAGAGATCAGTGATCTTACTGTGTGTGTGGAGGTCCAGGTTCATTACTGAAGACGGGCCCAAGTCCTTTAGAGCGGTCACTCTTCATAGACACACAGCTGGGTGTTGGAGACTCTGCTCTGTGGTCAACACTTCTGGAATCATAAAGATACACCACAATTAGTATATGGATGATTATTCTAGTTTCTTATTTTTTATTATTATGCTACATTATAAGTAAAACTAATCTTGAACACTGAGTCCATAGTTTTCATATGCATTCATTCATCAAATACAAATAATTGTCAACATTGAAACCTTGCACATTGAGTCTGATGAGTCTTATTACTGTATTGACTGTGGACATTTCCCAGACCTAAACAAGTAAATGTAATCATAAATTGCTTTTGCTCTCCATTGTTTTGAAGGTCCTCAGTGGGTGAAATACCAGACTTTAGGCTTGCTTCACAGATCAGCTGTGTAGCAACCTTTGACAGGTACATTGTATTCTCAACTACTGACGCGAAATCAGAGGCGTAATTTCAGAAAGAAATGGGGATGGCAAAAAAGAAAAAAGAGACAGAATTGCCACTTAGGCCCCACTTCTAAAATAGTGGATCTACAAGCTGAGCATTGAGAGCTTGAGAGCTTGTAGAACAAATATATTCGCTATTTGTTTGGGAGGTTGAAACTTTAAAAAGGACGTGTCTGTACATAACAACAGTCCTGGTAACCACCAACATCATAGCTGTAAGAACCATTTGAGGCATCTTGTTATTGGTGTTGCCAGTGGCAGAGGAAAACATTTAAGGGGCTGTGGTCGTGTGTAGCGTTTGACCGTTCATTTATTTACTTATTTGTTTCATGTCAAAGTATAGGACTTAATAGGCTAATAAATATAATCATTTATGCACACAAGGAAATGTCTGAACTCCCTCAGTAAGCAGTAGCACGTATAGGACTTGGACTTGGGCTCTACATTAGCTCACAAACTGACTCGCTTCAAGTTGACTGTTTTATTGGGAAGCAGTCAAACCAGGGCTCGTTTTGGACACACAGAGATCAGTGATCTTACTGTGTGTGTGGAGGTCCAGGTTCATTACTGAAGTCTGGAGGATGTTGTTTAGACCAGTCACAATATTGATATTCATACAATGATCATTTGAATGAACACATAGACTCCTCTCCTCCCAATTACCCTGTGTCCCCGTCTCTTGACCATATGTCCTCCACTTCCAACAATGCGACTGAGCCAAACCTGCTACAGAGCATGCTTTGGAGGCAATGGGCTTTGCTTTGGACTTTCTTAAAAAGCCATAACTAAGATTGCCAAATTATTGTAGTGGAGTAAAAGTAAAATATTTGGATCCGAGATGTAGCAGTGGAGTAGACGTAAAAGTACTGTAAACTGGAAATACCCATAAATTACAGTAGTTAAGTAGGCCTACTACTTAGTTACTTTACACCACTGCCATTGTGTGTATCACAGATCGCGTTAGACCGGTAATTGCCGGTTTTGACCGTTTTTTTATGGCCAAGACCGGAAAATAAAATTCCTCCCGGACATTCTGACCGATTGAAAAACCAATGGTCATTTATCATTATCGCCGTCTGCTCCTCATGCGCAGGCTGCCTCTATCTCTCTCTCTCTCTCTCTCTCTCTCTCTCTCTCTCCCTCTCGCTCGCCCGCCCTCCCTCTCTCTCTCTCTCTCTCTCTCTCTCTCTCTCTCGCTCGCTCGCTCTCACTCTCTCTCTCTCTCTCTCTCTCTCTCGCTCACTCGCTCGCTCATTTCAGTGTAAGTTTGCGACACGCACTGCATGTAAAGCCATGGGAATTAAGGAATGCAAGCACGGTCAGCAATCAACCCATATGAACAAACATTATACACTTGTTTGAAGTTCTTTATGAGGAGATGGAGTGGAGACAGTAGGAAGAGCCTTTTCAACTCTCCTAAAGTTGCATAACATGCGCACGGACGCACTGTCTGTCTGTGTCACCACTCGACAGTGAGTAGGCTATTGGATTCATTGCTGGTCAGATCAGATGAATCTATCAACCTTTCCTTATGAAGCAAATGCTATTTTTCAATATTCTTAAGTCAAGACATGGTATTGTAGGCCTACTGTTGGCATGAAAGATGATGACAGAAAGACCTTGTTGTGAAAGCAGTGTGCCACATGCAGACAGCCTGCGCGATTAGTCCAATAATTAATTCCCTTATGCGAGATTGAAGCGTTTTTTTTTCTTTCTTTCTTTTTAGCCTACTTTTTCATTCAATTCGTTTTCAGTCCCAACTATGCAGTGAGTAGGCCTAATAGACTACTTTAACTGTTGCTATTGGCTGTTTGTACACCTGCTTGTAATTTATGCATTAAAATGATTATGTCCGGTATTTTCGTCAGATGTCCGGTAAATTTTTATCATGCCGGTCACGGTGACTGGCTGTTAAAAATCCTAGCGCGACCTCTGGTGTGTATATGGTACAGGAGGATTGTCTTACTTTAAGCGTGGAGGTCCAGGTTCATCTTTAGACCCACAGCTGGCTGTTGGAGACTCTGCTCTGTGGATGAGATGTTTGTCTCTTCCCTCCTCCTCCTCTCTCTCCACACACTCACTCATCTTTGGTCTTTATTTAACCTGTCAAGGTTAGCAGGAAATAGTAAATGATTAATGAATGAATACACAAAACACACACACACACACACACACACACACACACACACACACACACACACACACACACACACACACAGCGACGTGCTGTGAGCTTGGAGGTCGGCTATTTTCGGAGCTCGATACCACCCTGAACTAAGCATAATCGAGTGAATACTGGAGATGTGGTGAAACGGCATGGATTTCTACACAGAGAGGGCAATTCTTTCAACATATGATGCATGCATTCAAGTTCAGGAGAGTTTGGACAAGGCAATTCTCTTGAATGCTGCCTTCAGGTATGGCATGGAAAGATGCTGCCTTCAGGTATGACATGGAAAGATGCTGCCTTCAGGTATGGCATGGAAAGAGGGTATTTGCATTTCTTTCACCATAGTAAAAACTGCATTCATGGTCTGGAGAGGGCGCTTTTTTACAGAGGGATAAAAGGTCTATGTGTGCACAAGCCTGCACACGCGCGCACACACACACACACACACACACACACACGCACACACGCACACACACACACACACACACACACACACACACACACACACACACACACACACACACAGAGCAGCCGCTAGGGTTGTGCAAGTGGTGCGTGCGGTTGCAAATGCCTCGCACCTGGACGCCCTTTTTTTAGTTTAGTTGCCGACAACACATTTCTAGAACAGTGTCAGTAATATTTTCAATATCATACTGTATTATCAATATGCCACTGACATAGGATGATATGTTGAAATATTAACTGTGAGCTGCTATGAGGCAACAATATCACCATCATAATGCTGAGACTACAGTAGATTAACAACAATATCACCATCATAATGATGAGACTACAGTAGATGAACAAAAATATCACCATCATAATGATGAGACTACAGTAGATGCAGATGCATGCAGTAGCTCTTGTCAACCAACAGGTGTCCTACTGCACCACAGAATTGAAATATCACAATAGAAGAACAGGGAGACGCTCATGTTCCAACTGAACAAGGTAGACCTTTGAATATCATGTTTATAATACTATTGATTAACATTCTTTACCCTGGTTAAAATAATGTTTCATTCACTAAACCAAGTCATGGACTGCTGGCAGCTTTGAGATGTCAGCTAGCTCAACAGTTCCTTTGTATTCAAATATTTAAAATATACAGTACATATTTTTCTTGATTGGATTACAATTATTTTTATTCTAAATATGTTAATTGTAACATTGCTTACTACATTCACAAACACTAAATACTCAAAAGGAAACCAACCAAACCACACCAGACCACACCCTTAAAACAACTTCTCCCTCACATAGGCAGCCTCCTCTTGTATTCAAGCAGAGCAGTAGACCATAGAAACTGGGATCAAGTCTATCTGCATGTTGCACATCTGGTCTGCAACGGAAACGCTCTGTGTTTGCATGTGTGCTCCGTTCCGCTAGCAGGGTGTTAGGGTGTGCGAGCGCGCAAATAACAGGATACAGTAGGCAGGCTCCAGACCGGATGACACTCTTAACTCACAATGAAACCAACAAGGTTTCAGCCGAGTGGGAAAAAGGCCGCCGAGTACAAAGCTGTCGCGGCAGGTTTACCGTCTTAAAATATCATAAATAATTATGCCAAATGCACGTGTCACTTAAAGGGTTAAATAATCAACATAATTATTTCATAATGTTCTGCTCTGTCTAAATAAGTATTTTGCTGGTGACATCAATCATAAGATTCATAACCAGATTAACCACAGAGAACAAGTACAGACAGGCAGACTAGACAACAGGGAGTGGTAGCTTTAGTAGAAACCAGAAGCATAAAGTAGCCTATAAACTGTTCCTGTGAGAACCAAGTGCTTCTAGTAGTGAATATTAAAACAACAACACTTACTTTACGTAAAGTTGGTTACGTTTGGTCCATTCTGTTTTGTTTTGTCATCCGCACAGACTGTCAAGTTCACAGTTGTTGTCGTCTCAAAATGGTTCCCGAGCTTCGCACTTTAATTTCCTTTATAGTGTGACTTTGACCCGCCTCTACAGCTCTAGGGCTACAGTCAGTTAGATGATATCGTCATACACAGGTGAACACATAATAGTCAGGGAACGAGTTGGGCAAGTCCCACCATGTCTCATTCCAACTCCAAGTTATTATGTTATGAGTAGCCTATGCTATGACTGTAGTCAGTGTTTAAACACACAATAGAAGATCATTGGGCTGACTGACGTGAGGACAGCGTTCACCCTGCATGAACACAAGCTGAAATACAATTGGCACACTAGCCTATTCACACAACAGACAGACACAGCCGTTTAAGAGCCATTTCGCCTACCCTCTGTCCATGTTTGCATATTATCCCTTTGTAATTTAAATTGACAGTGGTGTCACGTGTCACACCGTGACCATTAGTAGGTCTGGTATACACACGGCTATCCTGACCTTATGAACTCCATAGTTTTAGGCGAATCTGCCTGACACCAATAAAATAAACAGAAGAAGCTGATGTTTACAGTGGAAAGGGGAGGTGAGTGTAGGCTTAGATAGATGTCGTTCATATCATTCTAATCTTATTGTATCTTTATCACTGGCTGTTGTTGCTGTTGTTATATGACACCTAGATATATGACACCCAGGTCTCTCTCTCTCTCTCTCTCTCTCTCTCTCTCTCTCTCTCTCTCTCTCTCTCTCTCTCTCTCTCATGGCCATTGGCCAACTGCTGCTGAAGACACATGATTTACAGTAAAGTAGAGAGAGAGAGGGAGGCAGGCAGGGAGATTGGGCACATCAAAGCATTATGATTATGAATACCACATAACAATAAACTAATGACAGAGTATAGCATCTTGCAATGGGCCTGGTGTACAAGATACACTACACCTCCAAGATACCCATGTACCTGACTAACTACTTGTGTACAAGATACACTACATCTCCAAGATACCCATGTACCTGGATGAGCCCTGACAGCACATGGTTGGTGCTACAGACTCCAAATTTCGCACACAGACAGCTCAGACCTTTGCCTACGTTCTTAGCTAGGCCTGGACCCGACCCGATACACAGTTTTTCGGATCCGGCACGAAAGGTTTGGAATCTCCGTATGCGGAGATGACTGACATCGGGCTGTTCCGGAGCAAGCGCTGACTCATTGTGACATCACTTCATAAAAAGCTCTGACATCACATATACGCTAGATGACTCAACAAAAAATCTCTCGGAGTGTGGCATAAACTAAAGTCTTTCTTTCTCACTTCGAGGTGAGCGAAGTTCAGGGTGCTCTTCAGAGCGGTTGGGTTCAGGGGAATTAGCGGGCTGTGCCTTTAAGAGAACCAGGTGAATAATGTGGATAAGCCCGGGCAGTTCCCTCTCACGCTAAACTTAAATAATAAAGGGGAATAAGGAGCCCAGGAGCTAGGGAACTCCGGGGCGCTCTGTAAGTAAAGTAAGGGGTGAGTTACGAAGGCTCTCACTTGCTCTCACGTCATACGGGCAGTTGACAGGTTGCGTATGGTTACGTATTGAATGTTGAAACCCATATATGGAGACACCCGACACATCTCATTAAGTCTTCGGAATCTCCTTATGCGGAGCTGATTGTTGACATCAGGCTGTTCCGGAGGAAATCGGCGCAAGCGCTGACTCATTGTGACATCACTTCATAAAAGGCTCTGACATCACGTACACCACATGAGTCAATGGGCATAAATGGACACAGGCAAACAGATGGTCAAAACGGGTCCTATGACAACAGGTATAATGGGGTTTGCATTAAAGGGGGAACCGGCACTGTCTGCAACACAGTCGGAGGCACAGACAGATACAGAGATCTCCATAATGGGCATAAAGGGACACAGACAAACAGATACAGAGATCTCCATATGGGCATAAAATGGATGCAGACAGACAGATACAGATATCTCCATATATGAGTATAAATGTACACAGGCAAACAGATGGTCAATACGGGTCCTACAGATAACTCCATATATTGGCATAAATGGACACAGGCAAACAAATGGTCAAAACGGGTCCTACAGAGATCTCCATATATGGACATAAAATGGACGTAGACAGACAGATATCTCCATATATGGGCATAAATGGACAATTGCAAACAGATGGTCAAAATGAATCCTATGACAACAGGTATAATGGGGTTTGCATTAAAGGGCGGGGCATTCATTCCCTATTTACATTGTTCCCGAGTTGGCCAGGGCGCCGACTATACGCTCGGCCGCTCATCTCCATATATGGGCATAAAATGGACGTGGACAGACAGATATCTCCAGGTATAATGGGGTTTGCATTAAAGGGGGGGCATTCATTCCCTATTTACACTAGACGCTCGGCCGCCCATCTCCATATATGGGCATAAAATGGACGTAGACAGACAGATATCTCCATATATGGGCATAAATGGACACACGCAAACAGATTGTCAAAACAGATCCTATGACAACAGGTATAATGGGGTTTGCATTAAAGGGCGGGGCATTCATTCCCTATTTACATTGTTCCCGAGTTGCAGGGCGCGGGCGGCCGAGCTTCTAGTTTTTATTTATATATATATTTATATATATATATTTTTTTTTTTGCAACCCATTTCGGGCGGCCGAGCTTCTAGTTTTTATTTATATATATATTTTTTGCAACCCATTTTCTCACCCAGTGCCAACTACCTAACCTGTAGTCCTGGTTTCCGCTCTCCCCCTGCTGCGCCAGGGGAATTGGGGAGCACCCGGCTGGCTAGGGGGAGGTAGTATAGAAACCAGGACTACTGTATGTTTTTGTGAGGGCATCTACCCTAGGAGACACGGGGAGAACATGCAAACTCCACACAGAGGGGCCCTATCGCCAACCCCACCTAGGGTGTGGGCGCTGATGACGCGGAGGGAGGAACACGCCCCCAGCGCCCACAGCGTCCCCCGGCGGGAATCGAACCCAGGACCTTCTAGCTGTGAGGTGAGGCGCTAATCACTGCGCCACCGTGCCCCCTTCTACCGCAGGCCTTTAAGGAGAGCAAATCCCTAGCCTCCTTCAAAATTGGTCTGAAAAGTCACCTTCAGGCGGCTGCTACTCGTGACTTGTGAATAGACTAAGATCTGTTGTTTTTAGAGCCCTGTTTTTTTTATTATTTTCTTTTCTGCTTTTGTAATTGATGTTATCCTACGCAAAGTACTGTGTTCTATCCGTCTGTTGTTCAATGTTATATAAGATACATAAAGTGGTTCCTGTAAATAAGCCATAAAGCTTATTAAAGGATCTCCTTATTAAAGGATCTCCTTTTACGTAGTTGACTTTATATGGCGTGACCGAGAGCAACAACCATGAGGTGAACCTGGGCCGCTACTTAACAGGTGTGTACGTTAACCAGTCAGCCAAAGAGCTGAGCTCGTTGGCGAGTGACCAACGCAGCACCCCGGAGCCTACATTTGTACCAGTGATTTGTGCTGTCATGAAACTGTACTTTATTTCTATTGCAAACTGCTAATAAACTCTCCAATCAATCAAAACCATAGATAAAATAACACTGCATTTTTGTAGTTAAAGTCAACATTTTGGAATTGACATGACTTTGTGAATCCATTGTTAAAGGTTGTAGGTTGTCCCCTGACTCTTCAGATGCTGCTGATGTGCATGGCAGAAATACATGTGGAAAGAGTCGAGGAGGAGTGGCTTCATCTGATTTTCTTTTTTCTAATGTAGGGTTTTGTTGGTAATATGTGTTGTTTCTTGTTTACAGGAGGAATGATATAGTACTTGTGTGTATGTTTTAAATGCCCTCTCCTAATATAGGGTTACTGTGTGTTGGTATACATGTTTTGTCTTCATGTGGGGACTATGGATGAAATTTAGCATTCTTGCTAATTCCAGTGTATTTACATTGCATTTATGTAGTGTTCATTAATATGCATTGTCCCATCTAAATAAACACAAAGTAAAGTAAAGAAAGGCATTGCTCATCATGAGGTGAACCTGCATTCACACCACAGAAAGCCATTGTTCATCATGAGGTGAACCTGCATTCACACCACAGAAACAAACACACAGTCTAAGCTCATAGGAACTCATTCTGTGCTCCTCCAGTCCACCACGGCTGTTGTTGATTGACAGTCACTCTGTGGCAAGGGTCTTCAACAGGGGGTCCGGGAACCCTAGGGGGTCCTCAGAGTTACTACAGGGGGTCCTCCAAATCTTTGTGTGATAGAAGCTTTTTTTTCTTCCACCTTTTTTATATTAACCAATTGAACCCTAGCGTCCATATTCTGATAACTTTAGCCAAAAATAGCCGATCTACAAGCTCACAACACCTCGCGCTGCGAGGCGTTGTGAGCTTGTAGATCGGCTATTTTTGGTAAAGAGCTTTGGTGTAGAGGAGAAAAAGAGCAGACTAAGTACAGAGTGAAAGGCCAAATGTATTATGTATTGACGGTTCAAGTGGTTAAATATCTGAAAACACAAATTGACATGAATCCAAAATACACTGATGATTGTGCCGTCAAATGATGAAACTATATGGAATCTATGGGTTGTGGGGGTCCCTGCTTCATCTCTCTCTCAACTAAGGGGTCCTTGGCCTTAGAACGTTGAAGACCCCTGCTCTGTGGGATCACTTCCCTGTCATTCCCCACAGCCACACCTACACCTAGCCTCGTAGATGGGAGGAGTCAGTTTACTAGGCTAACCTACACCTGCTACACACAGAGCAGTGCTACTTTCATGTCATAAGCCGCTTTCCAATCCGAAGGGTTCACACTTTGAAGTGCGCATTTCAAGGGCTATGACATCACTGGTCACAGATCTACAAGCTCACAATGCGTCGCAACGCAACGCATTGTGAGCTTGTAGATTGCTATTTGGCGCTCAGTGCTATTTGGCACTGAACGAAGCCAAGCAGTCTCTCTTCAGCACCTACGACACCATCAAAGGGGAAGAAGTGATGGAAAGTGTGCGAAGAGTGCAGGCGGTGCAAGGTGAAAGGCAATACGGGGAGGCCTGGAAGGTAATAAATGAGATGACAGGGCGGAAGAGGGCCAAGGAGGGCCAGGTGGAGGGACACAGCCCAGAGGAGAGGGTGGCAACATGGTTCGACCACTTCCAGAGGCTCCTGGGAACATCAGTGGAAGAGGGAGAGGAGGAAACTATACCGACAGTCCTCCAGGGCCTGAACATCGACGATGGACCCTTCACAATCAGCGAGGTCGCCAGGGCAAAATCCACCCTGAGAGAGGGAAAGAGTGCTGGGCCGGATGGCATACCCCCAGAGGTCTTGAAGAACTGCGACCTAGACAACCTCATCCTAGACTTTTGCAACAATGCTCTACAGCACAACAAGCAACCTGAAATATGGTCTCTGTCTAACATCATCCCGGTGCCTAAAGCTGGAGACCTCTCAAAGCCAGACAACTACAGAGGCATCAGCCTGACATGTATTACAGCTAAGGTCTTCAACCGAATGATACTGAACAGGATACGGCATGCCATCGACCCTCACCTGAGAGAAAACCAAAATGGTTTTCGAGAGGAGAGAACAACCGTAGCACAGATCCTGGCATTAAGGAGATTAATAGAGGAGGTGAAAAAGGACAACCTAGCAGCTGTACTGTGCTTCATTGACTTCAAAAAGGCTTTTGATTCTATCCACAGAAGCAAGATGGTGAAGATCCTTGAGGCCTACAATGTCCCTCCCAACATTCTCCGGGCTATCGAGACCATGTACGCAAAAACAAGGGCCAAAGTGGTGACCCCAGATGGCAGCAGTGAGGTGTTTGACATCCGAGCTGGTGTAATGCAAGGAGACACCCTAGCCCCCTACCTCTTCATCATAGTTCTAGATTATGCGCTCAGGAAAGCCATAGGGGGACGAGAACAAGAGCTTGGCTTCACGCTAACACCAAGGAGGTCAAGGCGGCATCCCGCAGTAGTTCTGACAGACCTGGACTATGCGGACGACATCAGCCTGCTCTCCGACAGCATGGAACAAGCACAAGAACTCCTGAACAGGGTGGAGATAGAGTGTGCCAAAGTTGGTCTCAGGCTAAATGCTAAGAAAACTGAGGTTATCACCTATAACCTACCTGATCACTCACCTCTGACAACAACAGAAGGAGCTGTGTTGAAGGAAGTCAAGGACTTCAAGTACCTGGGCGCATGGGTCGACTCAACTGAGAAAGACCTTAAAGTAAGGAAGGCACTCGCTTGGAGGGCCCTGAACGGCATGAACAGTGTATGGAACTCTAACCTCCCCCGCCAAATCAAACTTAGCTTCTTCTTTGCAACGGTGGAGTCTGTTCTCCTCTATGGTAGTGAATGCTGGACCCTGAACCTAACCCTGCAGAAGTCTCTAGACGGGTGCTACACTAGAATGTTGCGTGCAGTACTCAACATCAACAGGAGTGCACATGTTACAAACAGGAGCCTGTATGAGGGAATACCAAAGGTAAGCGAGAAAATTGCCACCAGAAGAATGAGACTAGCAGGACACTGCCAAAGACACCAGGAGCTTCCAGCCAGCAAATTGGTACTGTGGGAGCCAACACATGGGCACCGGTCGCGAGGACGTCCCACAAAAACATACGTGGACGTACTCAAGGAAGACGTAGGGACACAGAACACCAATGAGCTGGCCAGATGTATGGAGAACCGAGATGACTGGAAACAACGATGGAGGGCTCGTCTGAGGACGACCTAGATAGATTTGGCGCGGCCCAGTGACGTCATAGCCCTTCAAATGCGCACCTCAAAGTGTGAACCCTTCGGATTGGAAAGCGGCTATAGGGTCTGCTTGCTGGTGCCTGCTATATTTGCTTCAACGTACAATGGCCACGTGCAGGGACAAAAAAGCTAACCTACAAGTCCACACCACGTTATGTCAGCGGTGCGTTGTGGGCTTGCAGATTGACTGGGGCGGAGCTAACTCAACTAAATGTTGTGGTCATAGACAGACGAGTGAAGAGAGCAGGCAGTGAGTCTGGAGTGAAACCAGTGAGTGACAGAGAGCAGCAGAGAACAGAGAAGCTGCTTACAGCTCCTTTACATTACAGATGGACAAATATTACATTACATTTTCACTGTTGACATAATTATTACAGTTTCTTAAATGTTTCTGTCAAGAGAAGCTCATGGAGGGAACTTTAAGGAAGAGAGGAGAGCAGTCTTTTCCTGCCTCTCCTCTGTCTGCAGCTGAAACAACGGTGTCGGGTGTCACTAACATACACAGAGCAAAACACAACGTATAACTGTCTTTCTCTGTGTGCATGCCGTGGCCACACACTCAATTATTATTAGATACAATTATTATATATATTATTTTAGCATTTTGACAGTTCTCCTTTTTACAACTAGACACAAAGAGTCTGCTTTGTTCCCTATGGAGACACAAAGAGGCTGCTTTGTTCCCTATGGAGACACAAAGAGCCTGCTTTGTTCCCTATGGAGACACAAAGAGCCTGCTTTGTTCTCTATGGAGACAGAAAGAGCCTGCTTTGTTCCCTATGGAGAAACAAAGAGCCTGCTTTGTTCTCTATGGAGACACAAAGAGCCTGCTTTGTTCCCTATGGAGACACAAAGAGCCTGCTTTGTTCCCTATGGAGACACAAAGAGTGCTTTGTTCCCTATGGAGACACAAAGAGCCTGCTTTGTTCCCTATGGAGACACAAGGAGTCTGCAAAGAGTCTGCTTTGTTCCCTATAGAGACACAAAGAGCCTGCAAAGAGTCTGCTTTGTTCCCTATAGAGACACAAAGAGCCTGCAAAGAGTCTGCTTTGTTCCCTATAGAGACACAAAGAGCCTGCAAAGAGTCTGCTTTGTTCCCTATAGAGACACAAAGAGCCTGCAAAGAGTCTGATTTGTTCCCTATAGAGACACAAAGAGCCTCCTCAAATTATTGTCGCTGGAATGCGATAAAAACAAACAAAGACAAATGTCCATGAATTCATTCTCCATGGGGTGAGTAATGGATAGGAAAAAACATAATTCTGGGGGTGAAAAATCCATTTAACACGGTAGTGATTAAAATCACTTACCCTGCAACAATCTTTACGCCTTGGACTCCATTTTGTTTTGCCAAGTAAAACGGATCAGACTCTTCAGGTGAATCAAACTAAATGGAGTCCAGTCTCTTCAGGTGAATCAAACTAAATGGAGTCCAGACTCTACAGGTGAATCAAACTAAATGGAGTCCAGACTCTTCAGGTGAATCAAACTAAATGGAGTCCAGACTCTTCAGGTGAATCAAACTAAATGGAGTCCAGTCTCTTCAGGTGAATCAAACTAAATGGAGTCCAGTCTCTTCAGGTGAACGTGAATCAACTCACTAACAGCTGTGTGTTGTTCTCAATCCTAGAGGACGGACTGCCCTGCCCCCATTATGAAACAATGTGGTACATTGACCTGCAGCCATATCACATGCACGCACGCGCACGCACGCACGCACGCACGCACACACACACACACACACACACACACACACACACACACACACACACACACACACACACACACACACACACACACACACACACACACACACACACACACGGTCAATGTTTAACCATATTGTGTGACTGGTAAGATAAGACACCATGCTTGTTCTCTCTCAGTGATATATGGGTAGAAACAGAGCCAACCTGCAAAGCAAGTTTCAGGGTTCCATTCCAAGCCCCGCTATGTGTCACCATGTCTATGAATTATCTGACCCTCTAACTGTGATAGAGGTCACCTGGGTGGAGCTAAATATTTCCCCAGCAGGATCAACTAGATCTAATCATAATGAATGGGTGGGGGGTGTCTACATTTCAATGTTTTAAAGACAAATTCTTATACACAATAATGGAGTGTTGGTCTGAATGAATCAGTCAGTTCAGAAAAAGCTGGTCCCATCCTATTTTACAGTACACTTTAAGACATAATAAGACAGAATATATATAATCTTTATTCAGGAAACACACAGGGGGTCCATATCAAAAACACCAATGACAACAACAGCAACAATACATTATACAAAAATACATAAAATACATAAAAGGCACATAACTACCATATGCTGTCAGTGCACAACAAAAAAGGCTTCTGCGCCAATGGCGCCACAGACTTGAGCTATACCTAAGAGAGCTTTTAGTAGGGTCCGTTAGCTTCATTAGAATGTCATTCTCAGATTCATTCAACCGACACATGAATCTGTACATCAAGTTTCTTAGTAGGGCTTTAAAAGTAGGTAACTGCAGGCTAACACATAATTGGCTGGCGCTGTGCCATCTAGGCACACGCAATAACAGCCGCAGAGCATCATTGTAGGCTACATTCAGTCGCTGTAAGGATTTAGCCATGTACCTGCCCCACAGGTGAGCAGTGTATAAGGGTAAAGCCATAATAAGAAATAATGTGGTGGTAATTAGAGCTAATATATTTTATTAGACAGAAACAAAGACAGAATAGTAGAAAGAGCAAATACATTCTCTGGCACCGGCACCTGCCGCGGAACTGCAGCGGCAGACACTGCCGCACGACTGGCAGTTCGACCAGCAGTCGCACTGCATCACTGGCGATAGGACCAGCATTCCCGCCGCACGGACCAGCAGGTCCCGTAGAGGTAAACTTCCCGTGTGGTGGTGGCTGCAGCGGCTGTTACCAGCGATGCCGGTCCTACCTACCGTTCCGTGCGGCAGCCGCCGGTCCTACTGCCGGGACTGCTTTATTATCTTATAAAATAATATTAGTTCTAATTACCAACACATTATTTCTTATTATGTCTTATTCTGTCTTAAAGTGTACTGTAAAATAGGATGGGACCAAAAGGTATGGCAAGGAAAAGATAGAGTCCGCAACACTGGTAATACTCAGCTCTGCTTTATTGCTTCAACGTTTCGATCCGTTTGGATCTTCTTCAGGAATAATGATTATTCCTGAAGAAGATCCAAACGGATCGAAACGTTGAAGCAATAAAGCAGAGCTGAGTATTACCAGTGTTACGGACTCTATCTTTTTCTTGTATTGCCGTTTGTCCAGCACCTGGGCTAGAGTGGATTTGTGCATGCACTATCACCCCTACCAAAAGGTATGGCAACATGACTGGTGTCTTGCACACGCGTGAAGCACCAGTCATGTTGCCATACCTTAGCAACAGGTATGATACATTTTTTCCCCTGTTTCTACGGTTTCTTGGGCTGGATATGGCAGCCTGGAACGGTTGTTCAAGTGCAGCTATACAGGAGTGTATAAAACAGAACAGACAATACGGTATGTCTTTAAACTAAACAGGAGTTTCTCCAGTTTGACGAAATCAGGAGAGAAAGACAAACACAAGTGTGTGCTGTAACAACACCATCCCCACCCTGTGTGTGTGTGTGTGTGTGTGTGTGTGTGTGTGTGTGTGTGTGTGTGTGTGTGTATCAAGGCGCTTTACAGAGATTGTGCATTACATTACCATTCAAACACTGACACACATTCACACACACACACACACACACACACACACACACACACACACACACACACACCCCCCCCCCCCCCCCCCCTAAACGTCCTCAAGTGCTCTTGGCATGGTGCCAGACTGCACCCATCTCTCTGTGAGTCAAACCAGTCCAACAGCAACAGACCAGAGACAAACACACAGAGACAAACACACAGAAAGACAGGACCAAACACACAGAAAGACAGGACCAAACACACAGAGACAAACACACAGAAAGACAGGACCAAACACACAGAAAGACAGGACCAAACACACAGAGACAAACACACAGAAAGACAGGACCAAACACACAGAGACAAACACACAGAAAGACAAGACCAAACACACAGAGACAAACACACAGAAAGACAGGACCAACCACACAGAAAGACAGGACCAAACACACAGAAAGACAGGACCAAACACACAGAAACAAACACACAGAAAGACAGGACCAAACACAACTCTCTCTAAGGCCTCCTATGCATGACATGGATTCTTGTATAAAAACATTTTACTGCAAAAGTGGTGAAATTGATATAAAGCTGAACCCAAACTACAAATAGGCCTTGGAGGGTGATCACTGAGTGAGAAAATCCTAGTCCACTCACATCTACAGTTTATACAAATGACATCCTGTAAGATGAGGGATGTCCTTTAAGCCTTGGTTCTCTAACCTTTAGATGCCAAGGACCCCCAAATGTATGTTTGGCCGAGGACCCCCATCTGAAAATGATTTTGAACAGGGACCCCCAGAAGAGAGCATTTGTGTTAAACAATTTTCACTATTTTAAATATTCTAAACATTTTCGATATATATATATATATATATATATATATATATATATATATATATATATATAATTTTTTTTTTCAAATATTTTCAAACACCTACAAGCTGTGAGCTTGTAGATCTGCTATTTTTGAATAGCCAACATAACAATGGATAAAATGGTTCAATTGATTGTGATGCTATGTTAACTACTTTTCCTGGGGACCCTCCCAAGGACCTCTGGGGGTCCCCAGACCTCACTTTGAGAACCAATGGCTTAGAACATCATGTTATGCCATATACAGAGCCACAATAATTGTAACCTATTGTATAATTCACAAATAGCAGATCTACAAGCTCACAGCACATCACAAGCTTGTACATGTGCTATTTTCTAAGTATTTTGAAGAACAAAAAACATGCACAAACAAGCAAACTACATGATGCTGCACTTAGATGCCACCCCGTGGTCACATTGGGTAACTACACTTCAGTGATCACAACAATAATCAGTCAATGATGAAAGTCATGCAAACACCAACACACTGACTGAACTGAGACGCTTGGTTCTGGAGAATGAATAAATAGAAACACATGGACCTGTAAGGGTCCATTTAGAACCCACTGGAGGAACCCCGGGGGTCCCTTTGAGAAACACCGTACTGAGCTCATTTCCTATGTTCCCCAGGTTCTATGTTCCCTATTTACCCCCGCAAAAAAAGGTTCTATGTTCCCCAGGTTCTATGTTCCCCACTTACCCCCACCTACTGAATGAAAAATACACGTACCCCTGGGTACTTTGAGAACCACTGGCCTTGCGTATAGTTTATAGAGAAAAGAATGAAAACAAACGTGCCTCGATCTTGCAAGTTCAAGAGAATAATTTATTAGATCAACGTTTGGGTCATGAGACCTTCCCCTTTCTTGTGTTGTGTTAATAGGACATTATTTTGACCATGTTATGTTCCTGTGGTCTTTTAGGACACCTACAGGTTGACAAAGGTACTGCATTAAACAGGCTGATGTTAAATCCATGCTGGAACATTGGAACATTAATGTTCTTTTACATGTTTGGACAATATACAGTATTATAGTACAGTATGACGTTGTATGACATCATGTATTGATCATTGTGTTTATGGCAGAAGAATAGCACAGAGTTTACTGATGACAGTACAATATAATATCTTAGTATTCTGTAATATTGCATACTTTTGAATGACAGTAATTATGGCAGGATTGAAAAAGGATTGAAAAAAGCTGGTAAGATGAGTTTGGTGTCTTAGTGGTGCTCAAACAGTTTCATGTCAAGGACATTTTCAATATATCTACACAGGAACCATTTAGTAAAATATTAATGGTATTGTTGATAGAGCATCAAATAATGTCCTATTATTAACGTCATAATGCATTTATTAATCACAGACTGAGACAAAGATTTAATTAAAGTTCACATCTATTAAGCGAACTACAGAGTACGATTAGTGAACTGTAGAATAATTCGCTGATTTGTAGAATAACACCGCTGTGGTGCATCTGTAAGAATGCAAGAGAGGCTTCTTCTTCTCTTTAAGTAGTTGTAATGAGCTCCGAGTTACTGAATACCCCTTCACCTCTTAGGATAATCCCCGACGCCGCCCGGAACCCTCCTTGGGTCCTAAGCCCAAGAAGTTACCAGATCTTTTTTAACAAAACACTATCACTAACACTACACTATACCTTTAAGTTAACACAAACAGGTGTTATAACCCTTCTCATTTGCATAAACCTACTATTACACATATACATATACATATTTACATATTTACATTACATTACATATTTAACACTAACATAAATACACTTCTCTGAATAAAAGCTGAGCTATCAATGAGACCCTCTTTAACTGGTGAATATTATTACTTTCTACAGCGACTATTTATTTTAGAGACCAGGATATGCACCTTACTTTAGAAATGTAGACCATAGGTCTGGATGGAGAATGCAAAACCACAAAGACAATGAAAAGTATGAGTCTGTTATCCTTGTAGCTATCTCACCAAGGGCTGTTTTATGGAGAGAAGCAGCTTGACTTATTTAATACAAAGAGCCCACTGCGGACAAACTGTCCGTCCGGTTAGGGTTGGGAATTTGTATTTTATTGTCTGCCAAGCATACCCAACTGACACCTGCCCGCGCAGTGTCAGTCTCTGAGAAGGTGAAAAGACTTTTAAATTAAGAAAATATACTTGTTGATTCTTACCAAAAGTCTAGCTCAGCTCCACAGCCAGAAGTTACTTTGAGTGCCTGAAGGTGTTCAAAACCTTCCTCCCATGAGTGCAGCCTTCCCCGTAGGGAAGGAGAGAAAGTCAAACCTTAAAAAGTTGTAAACTCTTAAAAAATGAGTTCAGACAGACACCAGATAAAAGTGAATAATAAAAAGCTTTACTGGTAAAAACAGTTACAAAATATAAAACCACCAATACAGTAATTGGCAATGAAATAATGAAGAAGTACGATATAAGTACTTGACTAAAAACAGAGAATCTAACAGAGTCAAAGTCTCTCTAAGTACAGGAACAAGTGGTGCAGAAATTGCACTAAGTACAAAAAGGTCCATCCCCGACCCCTAACGGGCCGGGGATAGCTGCAACAACTCAACACACTCTCTAAAAAACACCAAGCACAACTAACAGGAGACACGAAGCAGCCTCCTTTATACAGTAGTCCGTTGCAGTCACAGTGACGTGATTTACACACAGAACATATTTTAGCACACACATGTTTGCACGCTCTCACGCACTTCTGCATGCACTAACACGCACATCGTTTCATAATCGAGACGGTGAAGGTCAGGCTAGACTCCCCCATCCATGCCAGGTTGGGGAGTCGTCCGTTCTCACATCAGAAGCTTCTGGGAAACACCTCTCTCCCAGGATGTCATATCTCATGTTGACGTGATAAGAGATAACAGCACGGCCCGAACGTTAGGGAGGGACGGGCACCTTTCTCACTCACGCTCAGTCCAAGGTTGGTTTCCCAGACAGAGAGAAGATAACAGCTCGTTAGCGTGGCCAGCTGCATTTGATGAGTCATCTCCAGTCCAAGGCCATCTTGGAGCTGGATGCCTCTCTCTCTCCACTCAGCAGACACAGTGCACAGGGTTCCAAAAGTCAGGGTGCCATACACCTGGGGTCACAGGCGGGACCCCTAACACCCCCTCTGGCACCCTGGATCCTCTCATCCGCAGCCACCACGGAGTCAGGTGGGTAGAGTGAAGTGTCTCGGGCGATCTTCCGAATCCCCAGTTGGGGCTCAGCCAACTTCCCTCAGATCCAAAGACAGCCCCCAGACAGCCGAAACGGTTCTGGCCAGCCGCCTGTGTCTCGACGGTAGCCCACACCATGCCGTGCTGGGAACGCACCTGTTCCTCCGTGACTTTAAAGATGGACACACAGGCGGGGTTGATGGAGCGCCAGTTGTCTCCGACCAGGCGTGTGAGGATCACAGATGTCCTGATGGAAGCGGCTTTCATCACCCAGTAGTCATCCCAGGGGGGCATCATGAACGGCTCCCTCCGGGGCAGGTGTCCTCTCCGGATACCCACGATCTCCTCCCAATTCTGGGGGAACTTAGGATCATCATCTCTGAGTTTATGGCCATTGGTGCCATAAAACTGCAGTCTTGGCATATTAGAGTCCTCATCGTCAGACAGAGACTCTAATGCAGGCATGATTGCTAACTCCCAGACCCCATCAGAGGGTCCAGGAAGCTCAACAGGCTCATCCATAGGTGCCGGAGTGACAGAGCCACTCCGGTTCTCCTCCGGCGGGTCCTCAGTGAGCAAGCCAGGCTCCACAGGGTCCGTACCGAAGAGGACGTCATCTTCCATGTCCCACCGGCGAATGATCTGGTCGTGTTTCTCCTTCTATGCAGTACATATAGTGCATATGGTTTCAAAGGACAGGGGGCCATATTATTGGGGTCACAGTCAGGACCCCTAACACCCCCTCTGGCATTTGCATTCGGCCAGGGCAATGCCCAACCATGAGCAAGAACATCTGACCACAGCTTCAGCGGTCATAACAGGATAGGCTGCCAGGACGATGCACAGTCCATACAGGACGTAGCACCCCGGGCAAACCAATGCTCGACATCCCCTGGGTCCCCCCTTGGGCCCAAAGGCACTCTGGCACTCTTTCCAACTCCACTGTCCCCAGGGGGCGGGGACTGTCCTGGCGCTATACAGATCAACACTTCATGTCTGGCACACTCCAAGGCAAAGGGCATCTCCTTACGAGAACCAACAGTTACCTGCCCCATGCCTGGCGCAACCTCTCCATTCCTAACTAGGGGTTTACAACCCGAAGCTTCGGCCATTTCTCAGTGCTCACCTGGTCTTGCGAACTTGGTCAATATGTACTATTACCGAGTTCTCCAACCTAAGCTGAGCCGATGTGGGCTCGCCCGCGAGTCCATGCCCAAATAACTAAGGTTGGTCGCAAAGTCGTTATAATATTATTAGATGTTCTCAACTGCTATTTTATCAGTTCCTGATGGAGTTGTTTTTACCGAACTGGCCGTCTGCAGCGCTTACAGACCTCCACTTCACTCTGTTCAAAATCTCCGACGCTCTGGGGAGTTTTGTGAATAAAAAACACTTAAGCCTTGATAATATTAACTATCCTTTACTTCTGTAGTAAATAACTATATTCCAAGGGTCTCTCGGCTATTCTTTATGTGGCAGTGGACACGAATTTAATTAATCGATTATGCCTATAATTAATCAATTACTAATCAATAATCAATATTCTAATCAATTATGCCTATAATTAATCAATTACTAATCAATAATCAATAATCAATCGAATCCACCCAGGGACGCCATGTAATGAGCTCCGAGTTACTGAATACCCCTTCACCTCTTAGGATAATCCCCGACGCCGCCCGGAACCCTCCTTGGGTCCTAAGCCCAAGAAGTTACCAGATCTTTTTTAACAAAACACTATCACTAACACTACACTATACCTTTAAGTTAACACAAACAGGTGTTATAACCCTTCTCATTTGCATAAACCTACTATTACACATATACATATACATATTTACATATTTACATTACATTACATATTTAACACTAACATAAATACACTTCTCTGAATAAAAGCTGAGCTATCAATGAGACCCTCTTTAACTGGTGAATATTATTACTTTCTACAGCGACTATTTATTTTAGAGACCAGGATATGCACCTTACTTTAGAAATGTAGACCATAGGTCTGGATGGAGAATGCAAAACCACAAAGACAATGAAAAGTATGAGTCTGTTATCCTTGTAGCTATCTCACCAAGGGCTGTTTTATGGAGAGAAGCAGCTTGACTTATTTAATACAAAGAGCCCACTGCGGACAAACTGTCCGTCCGGTTAGGGTTGGGAATTTGTATTTTATTGTCTGCCAAGCATACCCAACTGACACCTGCCCGCGCAGTGTCAGTCTCTGAGAAGGTGAAAAGACTTTTAAATTAAGAAAATATACTTGTTGATTCTTACCAAAAGTCTAGCTCAGCTCCACAGCCAGAAGTTACTTTGAGTGCCTGAAGGTGTTCAAAACCTTCCTCCCATGAGTGCAGCCTTCCCCGTAGGGAAGGAGAGAAAGTCAAACCTTAAAAAGTTGTAAACTCTTAAAAAATGAGTTCAGACAGACACCAGATAAAAGTGAATAATAAAAAGCTTTACTGGTAAAAACAGTTACAAAATATAAAACCACCAATACAGTAATTGGCAATGAAATAATGAAGAAGTACGATATAAGTACTTGACTAAAAACAGAGAATCTAACAGAGTCAAAGTCTCTCTAAGTACAGGAACAAGTGGTGCAGAAATTGCACTAAGTACAAAAAGGTCCATCCCCGACCCCTAACGGGCCGGGGATAGCTGCAACAACTCAACACACTCTCTAAAAAACACCAAGAACAACTAACAGGAGACACGAAGCAGCCTCCTTTATACAGTAGTCCGTTGCAGTCACAGTGACGTGATTTACACACAGAACATATTTTAGCACACACATGTTTGCACGCTCTCACGCACTTCTGCATGCACTAACACGCACATCCTTTCATAATCGAGACGGTGAAGGTCAGGCTAGACTCCCCCATCCATGCCAGGTTGGGGAGTCGTCCGTTCTCACATCAGAAGCTTCTGGGAAACACCTCTCTCCCAGGATGTCATATCTCATGTTGACGTGATAAGAGATAACAGCACGGCCCGAACGTTAGGGAGGGACGGGCACCTTTCTCACTCACGCTCAGTCCAAGGTTGGTTTCCCAGACAGAGAGAAGATAACAGCTCGTTAGCGTGGCCAGCTGCATTTGATGAGTCATCTCCAGTCCAAGGCCATCTTGGAGCTGGATGCCTCTCTCTCTCCACTCAGCAGACACAGTGCACAGGGTTCCAAAAGTCAGGGTGCCATACACCTGGGGTCACAGGCGGGACCCCTAACAGTAGTTTTATTCCAAACAAAAAGGTTCACAAAAGGGTGCTTGAACGCAGTCCCACATTTGCATATAAGGAAAATAAAGTCTCTTATGTAATGTTATCCAAAAACACAAGAATAATGTCCAAACAGGTGATAAAATGCTCCTCACTCATCTAAACAGCTCCTCACTCTCTGAATGCTGCAGACAAACTGAGCTGAACTAGCAGCAACCCCCACACTCCAGGACACACCTGGCACCTGCAATTAGCTGCCAATCCCTCTCTCTAGGCTGAAACACAAATTATCAATAAACAATAATCAATCAAGTAATTAAATAGAATGTCCTTCATCACAATTAGGATGTTTACAAAGTATTTTATTTCATGAAAATAGAAAAAGTTCATATCAATCAGGCACAGTCAGATACATATAAAAAGCCATAAGTGTTTAAAACAGGTTGTTCTTACATAAATAATTAGTTCTTGGTCTTCAGCAGCCAAGAACTCTTTGGTCCAAACGAGAAACATCCACAACTACTGAACACTTCTAGGAGTGACTCCATCATTACATTTTAGTTGCTGATTCATTATCATACAAACAATGATATCAACAACAATAATATTGGCCTTGAACGTTGACACAAGAATAGAAGAATATTTTTATGCTTTTATGCTTTGTTACCAAACATTGCACTAGAAGAAAGATATGATGACTTAAATACACAAATTAATGACAATGACAATGTCCGTTAACAATAATCTTAATACATCATTTGTAGGGCAATATTACGTTTTTAATACTTTAAATATGCTTTTATAGTGCAAATAGTTTATAGTGCAAGTGAGCTTGTGACCTTGTGGACTTTTAGAAACCAATTTTGACCAAAACCAATTTTAAACAAAACCAATGTTGTTTTTCAACAGATTCATTCATACAGATGAAGGGAAAGGATTCTGAGGAATATGTAAAATAATTGTGATTATCTTATAGTGATCAGTGTCTTTAAGAGATAACCTCGCGTCACCTGGCTTTCTGGGGAAAGCCTGGTATTCGTTTACTAACTAGACCAGGTCACCTGGTTCTGCCAGACCCGCAATGAAAATCAGAATGCAAGGAAGGGGTGCAGCACTGAACTAACACATGAACACACAGGAATTTATAGTCTCAGCAGCTCAGCCAACTCAACTCAGCTGGTCCCGTACAGGTGACGGCACTCAAGGCAATCAGCCGAGCAAGGGAAGGGAGGGGCAGATGCGTGTGTGTGTATGAGTGTGTGTGTGTGTGTGAGTGTGTGTGTGTGTGCGTGCGTGTGGGTAGGTGTGTGTGTATGAGTGTGTGTGTGTGTGTGTGAGTGTGTGTGTGTGTGTGTGTGTGTGTGTGTGTGTGTGTGTGGGTGTGCGTGTGTGTGTGTGCGTGTGCGTGTGCGTGTGCGTGTGTGTGTGTGTGTGTGTGTGTGTGTGTGTGTGTGTGTGTGTGTGTGTGCACACTGAGGAAAAGAGGGACCGACCGACCGACCGACCGACAGACCGACCGACAAAGCCTTTTGTAGGCCGACCCTCTGGGTCTGGCAAAAAGGTCGGTTGATCCGGTCTAGACCGGATGATATCCTACGTTATTTTGTAGTAAAAACGGACTACATTTTGGCCGGAACTACCAAACCGGAATCAGTTTTAACCCAAAACTAAATTACTTGTGCATGCGCTAACTACTTGCGCTTGCGATGACAGGGTTAAAACTGATTCCAGTAGGCAGGCTTTGTAATACATTAATCTCAATTAATCACATTTTAATCACACAATGATATTTGACATACCTGGAAACAGTGCGATTTTTTTTATATATAACTATATATACCTTCGACTTTCGACTTTCTCTGGTGGGAGTTGACTTGTGTAATGAAGTCGACAGAGTCGACTTGTCGACTTTTTCGTTATGCCCTAGTGTGGACAAGACAAATCTTGGCTCTGAGAGGCTAAATCTCATAATGGTGGTCCGTGGCTCAAATGCAGAACAATGAATGGACCTTGTGTGAGGGGGAGATAGCGATGCCTTGCCTGATGTGATGTGTGTGCGGGGGGTGTTTAATAAAACGTGAGAATGACACAACTGTCCTTTTTTATGATCCCATTCATTTTATTACAGTTTTTAGAGGTGTTTCTGCAGGCTTTGTATAACATAGTTGCTCAACGTATGTACATCAGTACAGGTGGCTTAAAATTCTCCCTACTTTTGTGCGACAGCCTTGTACGATGAAGCAGGGCTTTACTTTGCGAAAGAACATACAAATTTGAAACTTGGAGATACGAGGTTTCCGCCTGACAACGGCGATATGGTGAATGCGGAGACAGATAAAAAGTTTCACCATAAATAAATAGACAGATAAAAAGTTTCCTCACTGCCTTGCTGCCAACATACCCAGCCAGGTAAACAACTACACCATCATCAGCTGTTCCTAAAACTGGTGGCGTCGTGTCACTCAGCAGGCCCAGGACACGTTTTAGAAAGACACCCTCAGGGGAGTTTAGGTCAAACCCCAGTGCATCACTGTTCTGGAAAAAAAACCAAAATGCAAATATTAGCCATAAGCGCTCCCCATGTCATACAACATCTGACTTATTGCAATCATCCATGTGGTTATCTTTGGCCCTGTATTAGCAGGCAGTGTAGCAGTGACCTTCTCAGCTATACAATCACTACTCAATCAAGTATAGAATACTGTAGCATAACTGTGATCCTCCATAATCTTGGTGCCAGTGACGACCAGGGGATCAATCTGAAATTAGATAGAAGCAAGCTTAAGTTAAATCATTTCACATACCGGTATATATCAAAGTAAATAGTGATGATGAAACTATCAAGCAGGTATACCTGGGGATTCTCCTGGGAGGCATAGTTATGGTCAGCCAATATCTGCTCGGGATCGAGCTGAAATGATAAGATAGTTCAGTAATTTCACATGTAACCTATTCACCAGTAAGACTCCCTAATCGGGAGATAAGCGACCGTCAGGTCTAGACAGTTTACAGTTTAGGCATGCATTTAGCAGACGCTTTTAATCCAAAGCGACTTACAATAAGCATAAACATCACAATAATAAACAAGATATTGTCAGTACATCAACAGCAATATAACAAATGCAAATTAATATCTATCTAGAAAAAACAATATAATCCGTAAAGAAAAAAGGTTTCTAAAAAACCTAAAAAACAAATGCTAAACAGCTTCATGTATGGTCATTGATTTTTCCAGTAGTGCTAAGGGTTTAGGTGGAGTCTGAAAAGGTGAGTCTTCAGTCCACGGCGAAAGCTAGCGAGTGAGTCCGTTGTTCTAGAAGAGGGCCATGTGAGAAATGAGGGGTGGAGATTGTGGTTTGGCAGCCAAGGAGTGTGTGTGCAAAGTTTGGCATGGATCAAGGCAAGGTGGCGGAGATATGAGTAGGGGAAAAGTGTGACGTGACGGACAGACAGACAGACTGACTGACTGACAGACTGACTGACTGACAGACAGCAGGTGGAGGTATTCATATCCACTTATCTCAAAGTAAATAAATAGCCATGCTGAAACAATCAAGCAGGCCTACCTGGGCATTCTCCTGGGAGGTGCTACCTGGGGATACAGTAAGTAGTTCAGTCATTTCACATGTAACCTATTCAAATCCAGTAAATACTGATGCTGACAGCTTTTCTTATTATTTTTAGATTTTCGGGATGGCTTTGAGTTATTGTCTTAAAACAATTCTGAAAGGTTGCAAAGACAGGAAGGTGGTCTGTGATGGTATTTATCAAAATTCCACGTACTATTTCACACTCAATATCATTTGTAAAAATATTAGCAATCAACGTAGCACTATGGCTAATATTTAAATAACAGGAAAATAGACCTAAACTATGTCTCTATTTTTTTCTTTCTTATAGGATTCTAGCGATTAACACCACATATACCATCTTTCTTTCAATGATTTTACCATATTTGTCAGTCATCTTGAATGTTTCAAGACATGATCCCGGATATACAATATTCATTTTAATGAATTCCTTAATTTATCAAATATTAATTGATGAATGAATTGTAATGTTGTATAATGTATGTTTATATGAATGAATGAATGAATGAATGGTAATGTTTTATAATGTATGTTTATAGGAATGAATGAATGAATGAATGAATGAATGAATGAATGAATAGTAAGGTTTTATAATGTATGTTTATAGGAATGAATGAACAAATGAATGAATGAATGAATGAATGAATGAATGAATGAATGAATGAATAGTAATGTTTTATAATGTATGTGTATATGAATGAATGAATGAATGAATGCATGCATGAATGCATGCATGAATGAATGAATTGTAATGTTTTATAATGTATGTTTATATGAATGAATGAATGAATGAATGAATTGTAATGTTTTATAATGTATGTTTATATGAATTAATGAATTAATTAATTAATAGTAGTGTTGTATAATGTATGTTTATATGAATGAATGAATGAATGAATGAATGAATGAATGGTAATGTTTTATAATGTATGTTTATATGAATGAATGAATGAATGAATAGTAATGTTTTATAATGTATGTTTATATGAATGAATGAATAGTAATGTTTTCAAAGTGAATGAAAAGGGCTTTCCTCCTCCTGCCAGATGTGTTCACTGTGATGTCACGGCCCTCTGAAGAAATGCATTCTGGGGATTTCCCAACCACAGGAAGTCTGAGAGAGAGAGAGAGAGAGAGAGAGAGAGAGAGAGAGAGAGAGAGGGAGAGAGAGACACACACACACACACACACACACACACACACACACACACACACACACACACACACAGAAAGAGAGAGAGAGAAACAGAGAGTAGAAAGTGAGATTGAAAGAGGAAACAAAGGATTGGTGACGGAGTTAGGGAGGGGGGGGGGGGTGGAAACAGAACAGATGAGAAATATGAGACGCTCACACACGCGCGCACACGCACACACACACACCAGCAACCATTCTGCAGATGGCAGAACATTTGTCATAGTAGTAATTGTTAGAAATAAGATTCCATGACAGCAGCATCATCATCTTGCCACTTTCATGTTGCTGTAATATCAGTGCTGCTAATCTTTTTGATTTATTTTTATTCTCATTTCCTGAAAAGTTAACATGTTGGTTTTCTAATTTAGGGTAGGCCTATACTCTACAACAGGGGTCTTCAAAAGGGGGTCCCGGACCCCTAGGGAGTCCTCCAAATCTTTGTGTGATAGAAACTTTTTTCTCCTTTTTTATAATAACCACTTGAACCCTAGCGTCCATAGTCTGAGAACTTTAGCCAAACATAGCAGATCTACAAGCTCACAACGCCTCGTGCTGCGAGGCGTTGTGAGCATGTAGATTGTCTATTTTTGGCAAAGCGGGTTGGTGTAGAGGGGAAAAAGAGCAGTACAGAGTGAAAGGTCAAGTTTATTAAGTATTGACGGTTCAAGTGGCTAAATATCTGAAAACACAAATTGACATGAATCCAAAATACACTGTTGATTGTGCTGTCAAACAATGATACTATATGGAATCTAAAGGGTGTGGGGGTCCCTGCTTCATCTCTCTCTCAACTAAGGGGTCCTTGGTCTGAAAACGTTGAAGACCCCTGATCTATAACATATTATAATCGTAGTTATAATAGTATTATAACTACGTTATAGTTTCAGTAGTCTTTTAGTTTAAACAGGGCTCATCAATGTGTCTGTACACGGACATGTGTACATTTTTTGGTAAATGGTGCATTTATATAGCTTTGTTTTTTATATAGCGTTGTTTTTTTGTTTTTTTAATCCAAAGTGCTTTACATAGACTGTGCATTAGATTCACCCATTCACACACACATTCACACATTGATGGCAGTGGAATCCAAGGCACCAGCCTGCTCATCAGGAGCAATCAGGGGTTCAGAGTCTTGCTAAAGCATTGGTTCTCAACCTTTTCAGGCTGCGACCCCCAAAACAATCACATTTTAACTGGGGACCCCCCCCCCCCCCCCCCCCCCCCCCCCACCCTGACGAGCACTAAAGGTTGAGGAATTACTTTTTGTATAACATGGTTCTATTGTGAAAATAGCAGATCTACATGCTCACAACGCCTCGCGTTGCGAGGCGTTGTGAGCATGTAGATGGGCTATTTTCACGATTTTTGCCTCTAATATTTGACAGTTTGGCCAATGTTTAATTTGTCATTTTAGAGGTATTAAACAGTCCTCAAACTGTCACTTTAGAAATTTCCTATACACTTAAACCTTGTGTTGGTTGGTTTACTGTTGGGTGAGAAAACAATGTTGCACATTTAGTTAATCATCTGGGAACCCCCCAAAATAACCTCTTCAAATAACCAATCTACATTGACACGTTGTGAGCTTGTAGATAATCTATTTGAAATATAAAAAAAAAAAATCAAAATAGTTACAAAATGGCAAAAGAGTTTAAGGATAAGGGGTAAAGGCATGGACAGAAATAGGGCCCTAAGAGTTACACACCTGTAAGAGTAATCTAAGCCTAAGGATCTTTATGTGTTTCTGGTAATATTATTGTCGACCCGTTTTGTATGTAAAAAATCAAATTATTATGAAAATGTAAACCACCAGCAAGCATTACCTTAAGCCCCTTTTCCAATCAGGGGCGTCACAAGGGGGAGGGGGGAGTGGGACTGAGTTACTAGGGCCCAAGGTGGAGGGGCCTTAATTATTTTATACTTTAGATATTGAAAAATAGCAGCTATACAAGCTCACAGCGCGGCACTTGAGCTTATAGATCTGCTATTTTTGACAAGTCGTGAACATGTGTAACTCAAATTTGATTTTGGAGGGTCCCTGGAACTAAATATTTTGAGATGAGGATCCGTGGCCAAATACATATCATTTTGGGGGTCCTTGACTTGAAAACGTTTGAGCACCACTGACATAGAAACATAGGTTTTTCAAAAAACCTTAGAAGGAATTTGAAATATTTAAAGACAAATTTTCATTTTCTAAAATAGCAGATCTACAAGATCACAGCGCTGTGAGCTTGTAATAGTTAAAGCACAAAATAAATCCTTGTATGACTATTTCTATGTATTTGATGTATTAGTGCTGACCGTGCTTATTGTAAGTCTGCTAAATGCCTAAATTGTAAATTGTACGCCTACTTCCTAAAAACAACTCACATCCATGTCCTTCAACTTACACGTTAAAGTCACTCTACAATCAAAAAATTAAAGTCACTCTACAATCAAAAAATTATGAAGAGAAATGTATAAAATAAAAATGATCCACAAATGTTTATTTCAGTAACAATGAGAATGAAAAGGAAAGTATTGTTGTACACCTATAGAATGTAGATGGTTCTAAATTGTAAATTGTACGCCTACTTCCTAAAAGTCACTCTACAATCGAAAATGTATCAAATGAAATTTATCAAATAAAATTAATCAAAAGATTTTAATTCTGATTAGAATGAAAATGAAAAGTGGTTTTCATGTTGTTTCAACCTCGCTGGAAGTCTGTGGTTTAGACACACCAGCTTTAAAAAGGCAGACTGACAGCTAGTTGGCATCTGTTGAGCGGGCATAGGTG